>NC_074672.1:17199926-17309299 GCF_029448725.1 Salvelinus fontinalis | reverse complement strand
TTACTTTACCATCATGTTTTGATTTACAGACTATAAGTAAAGGCTTGCAAGTGGGTTGAAAATGACTGACAAGCAAGGAGGGCAGAAGAGGAACGAGTGAGTGAAATACCTACTTTGGAAGAGTGAAATCACATCTCCAGTCACTGAAACAGAAGACATTCCCACACTGCACCAAAACACAATTCCTCAGCCTCCCGGCACTCTCTTAATGCATACTAGCCTACACCAACAGTTCAGTGCAGTTATGGTCAATACTAGCCTGGTCCCAGGTCAGTTTGTGCTTTTGCCTACTCCATTGTCATTGTCAAGCTGTTTGGCATGACAATTCCATAAGTAAGTTAGTTGGCAAGAGAGGAGAAACAACAGAGTGGCCCCCTGCAGGCTACACAGTAGGTCAGTACAGGTACAATCAGAAAACTACTGATACTTCTGACATAACATGTATCAGTGTACAGGGAATGGTATTTGTTGTATTTTTGGTATTTGGAATTTTATTGGGATCCCCATTAGCTGTTGCAAAAGCAGCAGCTACTCTTCCTGAGGTCCACACAAAACACAAAGCATAATACAGAATGACATAATACAGAACATCAATAGACAAGAACAGCTCAAAGACAGAACTACATACATTTTTTAAAAAGGCACACGTAGCCTACATATCAATGCATATTCACAAACTATCTAGGTCAAACAGGGGAGATGTGTTGTGCCACGAGGTGTTGCTTCATCTGTTTTTTGAAACCAGGTTTGCTGTTTATTTTAGCAATATGAGTGGTAGCCTAATGCTTTGTAATCACCAAGGATGGGTCATAATTTGGTTGATCAGGCTGCGTTATCACATTACTGGATGAAAACAAATAGCTATTATGATGTATTTTACTGTGTCACAGTCATAGAACTGCCGTTTGACAAAAGTGCTGACAAATCATCACCACGATTCCAACCTGGCCTATTGACTGGCGATGTCCTTCAGCTCCACCTAAACACGTGCACAATGGCGTGCGCGGGTATTTCTGTGCCAGCGTTTTCCTGTTTGGGTTATAGACTTCAATATGAGTTGGACTTGCCTTTTTAGTACTTCCATGGTCCACAATATAGGAACCAGTTATTTTAGGTACTGTGGGCCTATACAATGTTTATGTATGACCCCAGGTGAGGGTTGCTTGAAAGTGAACAATTTGGGTGGAAAGAATGGACAAATATTTGTTTTTGAGAAAATATCACTGAGACAAAAATGTTCTTGGTCCTGTGCACATATAGGCTACTAAACGTTTATGCACTGTCCCTTCCACCAGCACCAAAAACTACTGGCGTGTTACACTAGTGCAGTGTAGCGCGTCCTTAGCGCCACACCTAGCAGAGCATCGGAGTAGGGGAATTACTATGCCCTAGTCTGGCAATAGAGTAGGCAAAAGCACAGGTGAAGGAAGTTCCATGCAATTAGGGGTCTATATAATACGGTACACTTTCTTGAATTTGTTCTGGATTTGGGGACTGTCAAAAGACCCCTGGTGGCATGTCTGGTGGGATAAGTATGTGTGTCAGAGCTGTGTGTAACAATTTGGGATTTTCAACACATTGTTTCTTATAAAAAGAAGAAGTTATGGAGTCAGGGTCTCCTCAACTCGTAGCCAAGAGTAACTGGCATACATAGTAAACTCAGCAAAGAAATTAACGTCCTCTCACTGTCAACTCATACTCATAAACTGAGCAAGTTCCACAGACATGTGACTAACATAAATGGAATAATGTGTCCCTGAACAAAGTGGGGGGGGGGGGGGGGGTCAAAATCAAAAGTAACAGTCCATATCTGGTGTGGCCACCAGCTGCATTAAGTACTCCAGTGCATCTCCTCATGGACTGCACCAGATTTGCCAGTTCTTGCTGTGAGATGTTACCCCACTCTTCCACCAAGGCACCTGCAAGTTCCCGGACATTCCTGGGGGGAATGGCCCTAGCCCTTACCCTCCGATCCAACAGGTCCCAGACATGCTCAATGGGATTGCGATCAGGGCTCTTCGCTGGCCATGGCAGAACACTGACATTCCTGTCTTGCAGGAAATCACGCACAGAACGAGCAGTATAGCTGGTGGCACTGTCATGCTGGAGGGTCATGTCAGGATGAGCCTACAGGAAAGGTACCACATGAGGGAGGAAGATGTCTTCCCTGTAACACTCAGCTTTGAAATTGCCTGCAATGACAACAAGCTCAGTCCGATGATGCTGTGACACACCGCCCCAGACCATGACGGACCCTCCACCTCCAAATCGATTCCGCTGGAGAGTACAGGCCTCGGTGTAACGCTCATTCCTTCGATGATAAACGCGAATCCGACCATCACCCCTGGTGAGACAAAACGGCAACTCGTCAGTGAAGATCACTTTTTGCCAGTCGTGGCTGATCCAGCGACGGTGGGTTTGTGCCCATAAGCGACGTTGTTGCCAGTGATGTCTGGTGAGGACCTGCCTTACAACAGGCCTACAAGCCCTCAGTCCAGCCTCTCTCAGCCTATTGCGGACAGTCTGAGCACTGATGGAGGGATTGTGCGTTCCGCATCTTTCTTTTGGTGTTTTTCAGAGTCAATAGAAAGGCCTCTTTAGTGTCCTAAGTTTTCATAACTGAGACCTTATTTGCCTACCGTCTGTAAGCTGTTAGTGTCTTGACGACCGTTCCACAGGTGCATGTTCATTAATTGTTTATGGTTCATTGAACAAGCATGGGAAACAGTGTTTAAACCCTTTACAATGAAGATCTGTGAAGTTATTTGGATTTTTACGAATTATTTTTGAAAGACAGTGTCCTGAAAAAGGGACGTTTCTTTTTTTGCTGAGTTTATTTATATTAGCCCTCTGATTACAATTAAGAGCAAAACATGCTACTCTGTTTTGAGCCAGCTGCAGGTTAACTATGTCTTTTCTTGCAGCACTGGACCACACGACTGAAAAATAATCAAGATTAGACAAAACTAGAGCCTGCAGAACTTGCTTTTTGGAGTCTGGTTTCAGAAAAGCAGAGCATCTCTTTATTACGGCCAGACCTCTCCCCATCTTTACAACCATTGAATCTATATGTCAGTGTCACTCTGTAAAAATATGCATTTACACATACTGTTGAAAATGGACCAAACCCTATAATTGTGTGTCCTACATTGATGTTAATGGAAGATTTGCATGAACATTTGAGTCATGTGCAAATTATCAAAGTTATGTATACAGATTTATAGTTAGGATTTGGACCTATGTGAAGGTATGAGCGTGCCTGTGTGTGTGCGTGTGTGTGCAGTTCATACATTAAATTCCAGATAGCAGAGGAAAATAAAGACATTTTATTAATAATCTTCAATATTGTGATAGAAATTATCTAAAGTCAGGGGTTGTCATGTAAAAAAGCATCTTCACATTTTTTAGTCCTACCTCTGAATTTTGTTCGAATTTGCATGCCACTGATGGAAAAAAGACCCTGACTGTATCTTTAAGTGAATTTTATTTGAATAAACTGTGCTTTTCTGTTAGCCAATGTGTGCAGGTATGTTTTGACTCATATTCCTCATTTACTTGCCTTGCTATTGATTTTTTTTAAATTGCATGTTAACCACTGAGTATCATTGAGTATCACTGGCTATTATTCAAGTCCCGACTCAAGAGTTCAGTCCATCAAATCTGAATATTATAAAATGATTGCAGGGCTGTAGGTCTACTTGGAGCCTATAATAAATACATACAGCTTTACATTCTCTATATGAAACACTTATAACCAAGATATAACTTAATGTTTGTGAGAAACACAACAGAGTCTTTAAAAAGTGTGAGTGGAAGGGGAAAAAAAGATCACTACTGTAAATGGCTTCAGTGCAATGTTTAATACAGAATATTTGTAGTAACAGTCATCAAGATAATGTACATGACATCTAAATTGCTATTGAGAGTATTTCCTCTAGTGTGAAGGTTTTAAATGTTATTATGAAAGCCTTAATACCTTAATTCTAGTAGATTGTGCCCCAAATAAATCGTCCCTTTTCAGAATGTCCCCATCACTCTTCCGTTGGATTGGTTAGCGCGCTGACTCGTCATCGCGGCAGAACATTAAAGATCACAAGTCATATTTCTGAAACGCGATTACCGCAGTCCTCCTATTGAAGTTGCATGACTTCCGACGTTTTGTCGTTGAGGCACCGCGCCTGGTGTGCCGCTGACGTCAATCCCCTTCATTTAGACCCCGGATGAACCTGCTATTGGGGGAAGTGAACAGGGCCATCAGCACAATAACTGCAATTTGGTGGATAAGGGGAAAAAAAGCAAAAATACATTTGATTAATCCTAACAGTGGACCCTTTGAAACCACCAGGACTATCTCCAAATTGGATTTACGTAAACATAGGGGGACTGGCAGAATTGAGCCTTGGAACAGTAGTTTGAGTTAGCTTGCTGCTGACCGTAACGAAGGAAAACATCTTGCTGATTAGCTTGCTAGCTACTGTACTGGGATACGAATAAAACGCAGGTTTTGAGGGAACGCGTCTAATTTAAACGCTCTACACAAATCCAGTGGCTTGCTTCATGAATTATGTCTGCTACAAGTATTGACCCTCAGGTAGGCAGACTGTATTTCCCGGAAAAAATCAACTCAGCGTCGACTCAAGGCCTTGCATTTAGGAAAGGTGGTTGGTTGTGCGCCCAATCCACCAATTGCTGAGATGTGATTCCATCTAGCTAGCTAACGTTAACCCCACTATAGTTAGCAGGTTAGCAGCTAGCTAACACGTAATGAATCAGACTGTTTATACCAATAATAATTTGAAGCAATCGCCACGTTTCGTTCCTAGCTAGTTAACGTTGGCTAGCTATGTGGTTTGCTAAAAACCTAACGTTATGTATTTCACATGTATTCTCCTTATTAATATTGTCAGGCTCAGTTTCAGCGGTTTACCAGCTCTAGTAAGTTGTGGTTCTGTGCTAACGCAATGTGTTTAGTTAGCTAGGAAACTGGTTGTTGGCTAGCTAGTAAAGTTAGGTAACTAACGTTAATGTAAGCGAACTTCTAATTTTCAGCGAGTTTGTTTTGGATGTTAATTAGACAGCTAAAACAGATCTCTCTTTTACATGTTAACCAATTACTCGGGAATGAAGAATTCAAAAGGACAAGACGCTAAAGGTAAGATCACTGTAGTTAATGTTAGCTAAATCATTTTTGACTAGTTAGGTAGCTCAGCTGGTTGCCGGTTGCAAGCACTGACCATGCACGGACTGAGTTACAAACAATGCACCTGCGGTGTAAATACAGTGCTGTCTTATGTCAGTGATGCATGTCTTGTTATGCATTTTATGTCTTTCAGCTTTTACACACCCAAGCGTTAATCAGTACTGACTGCAGAACAACATTGCTAACATCAGATTTCTATGGTCTTCTCAGCATGTATATATTTTTATTGAATGAAGGAGAAAGACATGTACATGTGTGTCTGTCTATTTGACACACAGTGATAAATAACCCTACTATCAGTCTTTCCGGTTTCAGTGCAAAATGGCTCACTCCACCAGAAGGAAACTGTCCATGATAATGACTTTGAGCCCTATCTCACTGGCCAATCCAATCAGGTAAGTGACTTTTGAAATGTCTGTGTCTGAATTAGAACATTAAAAAAAATGTAAAAAAATAAAAGGACCACAACTCAATATTGTCTCACAGGAAGACGGGACGTTTGCTTGGCTACGTTGTTAGCTGCTATTGTTACACATTTGCATAATTACTGATGATGCCTTAAGCACTGCACGCATGGCCCTTTGGTCCTAAAATCAGAGTTTTTGGGGTATAAGCTAACGGTCATTGGAGTTTGGTGGTAGGTCATGTTGATATATCAGGATTTCAAAATTGTATTTACACTCCTTTTTTTCTCTAGAACAACAGCTACCAATCCATGACTGACCCTTACCTGTCCAGCTACTATGCCCCCTCCATTGGATTCCCCTACCCCCTGAGCGAGGCCCCTTGGTCGACCGGTGGCGACCCCCCGATCCCTTACCTGACCCCCTATGCGCCCCTTAGCAATGGAGACCACCACTTTATGCATGACACCGTTTTTGGCCAGCCTGGGGGGCTTGGCAGCAGCATCTACCCACATAGGTTTAACTTTTTCCCTGAGAACCCAGCCTTCTCCACCTGGGGTACCAGTGGGTCTCAAGGCCAGCAGACTCAGAGTTCAGCTTATGGTGGCAGCTACAGCTACCCTCCCAGCTCCCTGGGGGGCACACTAGTCCCTGATGGTCAGACAGGGTTCCACAGTGACACTCTGAGCAAGGCACCAGGCATGAACAGCCTGGAGCAGGGGATGCTGGGGCTGAAGATAGGTGGGGATGTGTCGGGCAATGGCTCAGGCGTGAAGAGTGTGGGCTCTGTGATCGGTGGTGGTGCTGTGGCTCAGGCTGTTTCTACAGGCAATGGTGGAACACCAATTGGCATGCCCCCTCCTAAGCCCACATCCTGGGCTGCTATCGCCAGCAAACCAGCCAAGCCACAGCAGCTGAAGCCCAAGCCAGGCATGCCCATGGGGGGAGCCCTGCCACCACCACCCATCAAACACAACATGGACATTGGGACATGGGATAACAAGGGGTCTATAAGCAAAGTGGCCCCTCCACTGTCCCACCACCAGCAGCAGCTCCACTCTCATGGCCAATCCCACCTCCCCCACGGGCTCCCCCCTCCCACTCAGCAGTCTGTTCAATCTGCCCAGTCCCTTGTGCAGCAGATGACCATGGGCCCGCCCCCCCCACAGTCATACCAGAACCACAACTCAGCCCCACCCCCTCAGACCCGCTGGGTTGCTCCACGCAACCGTAACCCAGGCTACGGTGGTGGCAGCATGGACAACAGCGGTTCCTCTAGTGGTGGGGGTGGAGGTGTGCCTCCAGGTTCTGGCCCAGGTCTAGAGAACCACCCGGTTCTGGATAATCTGCGGGCTGCCCACAGCTACAACCCTAAGGAGTTTGACTGGAACCTGAAGAACGGCCGCGTGTTCATCATCAAGAGCTACTCTGAGGACGACATCCACCGTTCCATCAAGTACTCCATCTGGTGCAGCACAGAGCACGGTAACAAGCGTCTGGACTCAGCCTTCCGTGCCATCAATGCCAAAGGCCCTGTCTATTTGCTGTTCAGCGTCAATGGCAGCGGCCACTTCTGTGGCGTGGCAGAGATGCTCTCGCCCGTGGACTACGGCACCAGTGCTGGCGTTTGGGCGCAGGACAAGTGGAAAGGCAAGTTTGACGTGGACTGGCTGTTTGTGAAAGACGTGCCTAATAGCCAGCTGAGGCACATCAGGCTGGAAAACAACGACAACAAGCCGGTGACCAACTCTAGGGACACTCAAGAGGTCCCTCTGGAGAAGGCTAAGCAGGTGCTCAAGATCATCGCCACTTACAAACACACCACCTCCATCTTTGATGACTTCTCCCACTATGAGAAGAGACAGGAAGAAGAGGAGGTTGTCAGAAAGGTAATCATAATTACTGTCTCTTGTTGATCACAAAGATACTAAACTAACTGACCACAGAGGTTTCATCCATTTTTGTAAAGACCCCCCCCCCCCAATTTTTTTTTATTCAAAGCCATTAACTTTTCCACATTTTGTTACAGTACAGCCTTATTCTAAGATTTATAAAATAGTTGTTTTTTTTACTCATCAATCTACACACTACCTCATAATGACAAAGCAAAACCTGTTTTGGGGGGAAATTCTAGCAAATGTATGAAATAAATGAAATATCACATTTACAAAAGTATACAGACCCTTTGAAGCACCTTTTGGTAGTGATTCCAGTCTCAAGTTTTAGGTATGATGCTACAAGCTTGGCACATCTGTATTTGGGGAGTTTCTCCCATTGTTCGCAACAGATCCTCTCAAGCTCTGTCAGGTTGGGTGGGGAGCATCGCTGCACAGCTATTTTCAGGTCTCTCCAGAGATTGGTTTCAAGTCAGGGCTCTGGCTGGGCCACTCAAGGACATTCAGTGACTTGTCTCGAAGGCACTCCTGCATTGTCTTGGCTGTGTGCTTAGGGTTGTTGTACTGTTGGAAGGTGAACCTTTGCCCCAGTCTGAGGTCCTGAGCTCTCTGGAGCAGGTTTTCATCAAGGATCTCTCTGTACCTCCCGGCTGCTAAAAAATATCCCCACAACATGATGCTGCCACCACCATGCTTCACTGTAGGGATGGTGCCAGGTTTCTTTCAGATGTGGTGCTTGGCAATTAGGGTGAAGAGTTCAGTCTTGTTTCTCATTGTCTAAGCGTCCTTGGTGCCTTTTGGCAAACTCCAAGCGGCTGTCATGTGCCTTTTTCTCAGGAGTGGCTTCCGTCTGGCCATTACCATCAAGGCCTGATTGATGGAGTGCTGCAGAGATGGTTGTCCTTCTGTAAGATTCTCCCATCTCCACAGAGGAACTCTGGAGCTCTGTCAGAGTGACCATCGGGTTCTTGGTCACCTCCCTGACCAAGGCCCTTCTACCCCGATTGCTCAGTTTGGCCGGGCGCCCAGTTCTAGGACGAGTCTTGGTGGTTGCAAACTTCTACCATTTTAAGAATGATGGAGGCCACTGTGTTCTTGGGGACCTTCAATGTTGCAGAAATGTTTTGGTACCATCCCCAGATCTGTGCCTCCACACAATCCTGTCTCGGAGCTCTACAGACAATTCCTTCGACCTCATGGCTTGGTTTTTGCTCTGACATGCACTGTCAACTGTGGGACCTTTTTATATAGACAGGTGTGTGCTTTCCCAAATCATGTCCAATCAATTTAATTTACCACAGGTGGACTCCAATCAAGTTGTAGAAACATCTCAAGGATGATCAATGGAAACAGGATGCACCTGAGCTCAATTTCAAGTCTCATAGCAAAGGGTCTGAATACTTTTGTAAATAAGGTATGTATAACAATCTATATACACTACCGTTCAAACGTTTGGGGTCACTTAGAAATGTCCTTGTTTTTGAAAGAAAAGCAACAAAAAAATTGGCCATTAAAATAACATCAAATTGATCAGAAATACAGTGTAGACATTGTTAATGTTGTAAATGACTATTGTAGCTGGAAACGGCAGTTTCTTTTTGTATGGAGTATCTACATAGGTGTACAGAGGCCTATTATCAGCAACCATCACTCCTGTATTCCAAAGGCATGTTGTTAGCTAATCTAAGTTTATCATTTTAAAAGGCTAATTGATCATTGGAAAACCCTTTTGCAATTGTTAGCACAGCAGAAAATTGTTGTTCTGATTTAAAGAAGCAATAAAACTGGCCTTCTTTAGACTAGTTGAGTATCTGGAGCGTCAGCATTTGTGGGTTTGATTACAGGCTCAAAATGGCCAGAAACAAAGACCTTCTGAAGCTCTTCAGTCTATTCTTGTTCTGAGAAATGAAGGCTATTCCATGCGAGAAATTGCCAAGAAACTGAAGATCTCGTACAACGCTGTGTACTACTCCCTTCACAGAACAGCGCAAACTGGCTCTAACCAGAATAGAACGAGTGGGAGGCCCCGGTGCACAACTTAGCAAGAGAACAAGTACATTAGAGTGTCTAGTTTGAGAAACAGATGCCTCACAAGTCCTCAACTGGCAGCTTCATGAAATAGTACCTGCAAAACACCAGCCTCAATGTCAACAATGAGGAGGCGACTCTGGGATGCTGGCCATCGTGGCAGTCTGGCCAATAAAAAGAAAAGATTAAGATGGGCAAAAGAGAGGAACAGAGGAACTCTGCCTAGAAGGCCAGTATCCCGGAGTCGCCTCTTCATTGTTGACGTTGAGGCAGGTGTTTTGCAGGTACTATTTCATGAAGCTGCCAGTTGAAGACTTCTGAGGCATCTGTTTCTCAAACTAG
Source organism: Salvelinus fontinalis (assembly GCF_029448725.1). Taxonomy (NCBI): domain Eukaryota; kingdom Metazoa; phylum Chordata; class Actinopteri; order Salmoniformes; family Salmonidae; genus Salvelinus; species Salvelinus fontinalis. Next base: position 17,299,430 of record NC_074672.1, on the reverse strand, counting down.
ACACTCAACTTTTGAACGGTAGTGTATATTCGACTTTTAAAAAACTTTGCTTTGTAATTATGGGGTATTCAATGTTAATTGAGGAAAACGTTTGGCTGTATCGTAACAAAATGTGGAAAAGGGGAAGGGGTCTGAATACTTTCCAAATGCAGTGTATATCTCCTTTACATAGGGATGTTTTAAAAATATTGGGACAACCTGAGTTTTGTATTACTTGATTTGTCCCATCACAGACCAAATGTCTACCGTTTTGTATTTGTTTGCTGTTCTTATTTTTTTGTGCAGGAGGTGTAACCATCCCTAAATGCCTCTTACTTCTTTCAACAGACCTATGAGCCAGCTCCAATACAGAGAGGGTCCCGACTTGATCAGGTAAAGAACCTTTTCTGAGTGTTTCACCTTTTATCCGGCTTCTACCCATCAAGACATTGTTCCCTATGTCTCTCAGGAAATAATAAACCATTGTAGGGGGAGTGGAAGATTTTTATTCAGTGAAGTTTTTCTAATGGTAACACTTTTGTTATTTCTCCCCACCCAAGGAACGCCAAAACCGAAGTAAACCACAATAGAAGAATGCTCCTTATAGCTTGATCAATGGTTATACTTGGATGGACATAATGGAATTTAGATAATGGAAAAAAGAGGACATAAAGAAATTGTCAACTCCTATTTATTTTGGCCCACATCAAACTTTGAGCCACACTGCTTCTGGTCCGGTTCCCAAGTCTCTAAGTCGTGCGCAGGGATGAAGTCAGTTTCCATTAATCAAATTGCTTCATCCTTTTTTGTTTTCTTTCTTTCTGTATTTTTAGCCTGGCAGGTCTTTATTTGCTATACTTCCACACTCACATCCTTAACTATGAGTAACAAATATCTGCACTTCTTTCAAAAAAATCTAACATGCTGCTGATATTCAGTGACTGTTCAACTTGTGGTGGTGTGAGTGTTGGAGAAACGTTAAGTGCTTGTATTGGTTGTTCTCATTTAGGAAGAGTGAATGTGACAATTAACTGAATCTTGACAAATGTTTGATAACTGTACTTGGCCAGTTTTATTTTGCATAATCAAAATAAACTGTTCTGTTATGCCCTTCTTGTCCATGTGAGGGTGGTCTTGTGGCTTGGTAGAAGATGTGAAAAGCTTCTGCAAATGATGCATATAATGTGAAAGGCTGTGACATTAGAAAATGTTAATGTTTAAAAAAAGAAATATTTTTGAAATAATGTATCACTTGGCTTAACACTGTTGTGACAACAAATTGTTGAAGAAGAGATACAAGATGTTTTATTTTCATTTCTTTTTTTCAGTGGAGCCTTAACACTTTATTTCTGACAACAGTGTCAATTAAACTTTATTTGCTGTACTGTAACTCAATTGTGTCAGCAAAAAGATTCAGGGGAAAGATGTTTAGAACATCCGCTCTCAAAGGAGGTCCCTTTCTTTTTTCTTGATGGGGTGGAAATGTAAACTGTCTGAGCTCAAGTTCTTAGCCGGACAATACTATTATGTTGTCTTTCTCCTTGTTATTTTAAATCATAGCTGTTACTTTTCTCTGTACCCCATCATTCCAACAACTGGGGTAAACAGGGGTCTAAGTCATTTTGGGGACAAATGTAGCATGTACTGCTTTTAAAATCAAGATAGCCCTGTCACTCTGTTTCTTATCCTTGTCCTTTCTTAACAGAATTAAAGCATAGATATAACCCTTCCAATTCATCCTCAGAAATGTTAAGCTTTAATGTACCGGCAATGCTAACTGAGAACGCCTCAAATATGTCATCTTAAAATTAATTTGACTGATTTAATGTCAAGTGTATGAAAAGCCAGAGAATAGTATATATGGTATCTGTGTGATTTTTCTTTTTTTCCGGGACCTGCTTGCTGTACTGTGTATGTCTGTATGCGAAAGACAGAGGGGAGTGTGATTTGAAGGAATCAGATTTATGTATTGGAAATTATTCATTCATGAGAATATATAAAAATGTAAGAAAACAAATGTTTAAGTCACCCCTGAATTTAATATGCGTTGTATCAAAGGTCACTATCACATTCTTAGATTTGATCATGGTCATTATTAAAGGTATACTATCTATTGTAAGTGTTTTTGGTTTGTTCCATTGTGAGTGAAAAGTAGCAATGTCTGCATCTACAGCAGCCTGTTTCCCTTTGGGGGGGGGGGGGGGGAATGACGACGACCCACGTTGTTTGTTAGATGAGAGAGTGGTGCCTGAAGTATGGATGTTGCCATTTCAGACCTGGGTCAAAAACACACAAGATACTTGTACTCTCTCTGATGAAACCAATGGTATAGTCCCAAACCCAAAACACATTTTATTTAGTTTTGAATCCATGATCCATAAAAACAAACAGAACTGTAGGCCTACATAATTCACAGCACATCAAACCAAGGCTAATGGATTAAGTCAAATAATGTGTCAATATACTTTTCCCGTGTTTGATCACCAGAGCTCATAGCCTACAACTATGTTTCTTACCCCTGAAGTAACTATGTTGATATGTTTTGTTTGATTGCCTAAAATACAATCACTTCAATTATTTGGATCGACGTTAACGTGATTCCTCTCTTGGCATTCACCGCGTGCCTTAATTGTATTGCTATTAAATCAAGGTCCGCCGTGAACACGAAAAGCGATAATCCTAACCCCCAAAGCACTCGCTCAGTTTACCTATAAATTGTCCTACTTTGCAGGTGGATTGCTTCATTACATTAATGCCAATAAACTCTACTCCAGTGTTCAGGAGTAGTGAACTAAATTCAAATTGAGGTAGTGCTTAGAGTAGTAAATTACTTTTTTTGCCATTTAGTGGTGTAGCTAACTGCTGCAAACTGGTCTCGAGGATTTTGTATTATTTTGTCCGTAAATCCGAGACTTTCCATTTAGTATGATACGGTACGTTTTTCATATGTATTAATTTGTGGGTGTTCATAATCCATTTTGTATGATGTGTTAGATTTTGCAAAACGTAAGATATGTTACGGATTCCAATTTGTTATGGCTAATGTTAGCTAGGTGGCTAAGCCGCACAGGTGTCAAACTCATTCCACGGGGGGCCGAGTGTCTGCGGGTTTTCGCTCCTCCCTTATACTTGATTGATGAATTAACATCGCTAATTAGTTAGGAACTCCCCACACCTGGTTGTCTAGGGCTTTATTGAAAGGAAAAACCAAAAACCTGCAGACACTAGGCCCTCCGTGGAATGAGTTTGACACCCCTGGGCTAAGGCTAACGTTAGCTAGCTGGCTAGCATTATTTAGGCTAGGAGTTAAGGTTAGGAGTTAGGTTAAGGTTAGGAGTTAGGCAGGGATGCAAACTAGTCACATTTCACATAAACAATTCGCTATAGTATTAACTGGTATACGACTCCTTGCCGTTCAAGTTATAATGCGTTAGTTGCTTACTGGACTCTGGCAATCTGTGTGAAATGTTAACTAGCTAACGAAAGTAACTACTATCTGTGAACTAATGTTTTCCTTCTACAGTATGTAGTTAATTTTCAGAATTAGGGGAAAATGAGGCGTTCCTTGTCAAACAAGTGCATTCAGCGATCAAGTATAGCTGGGCCTGGCTTAAACTGGATGACAGGTGAAAGGAACACCACACACTTTTTCAATACAGTGGATAAGAAAGGGTATGCCAGGTGTCATCTGCCTGAAAGAGATCAATTATGCCAACAAAGGCTATCATGCTCTGCTGGCACATTGTAGAACAGATGTCCACAGGGAGAAAGTGTACAATTGTAATAATGTGCAGTGTAGCCCAAAGATTTTGCTTATGTTGTGTTGAATTTGACAGTAACACTGGTGCGTGAGTGAGGGGGGATAATACACATTTTTACTCAGTGAACATTATTTGTGCATACATGTAGTCTTGTGCACTTGATCAATGTCTACTATAGTGGCCACTATAATAGAGCAAAAATAGAATGCCTGTTGTTTCATTCTATTTCTACTTTAAGATGTTTTTTCCCCAAGTGCAATACTTAGATGTGTGTGTGTGGTCACAAGTGTTCTATTATGAAGGCTGTCATGGCTAACTGCAATATTAGTGTATTGTTTTTCTCAAAACTATTTACAGTAAAGTCTAGGCAACAAATAGCATTGGATTGCTTTCTTAATTTTTTTTAGCTGTGAGTTAGGTTCACATTAACCACTTTTTATTTTACACACAGAGACTGATCATGAAGATCATATTCTTTGTTCTTTAATTAGCTAAAACCTGCATTTCCCCCTAGCAGGGATTTTTTGCATGTTTCAGTGGGAAAAAAAGGTGTCACCTTTTTAGACGCTCACCAGTTTGTATCCCTGGTTAGGGGAAGGGTTAGCTAAAAGGGTTAGGGGAAGGGTTAGCTAAAAGGGTTAGGGGAAGGGTTAGGTAAAAGGGTTAGGGGAAGGGTTAGGTAAAAGGGTTAAGGGAAGGGTTAGGTAAAAGGGTTAGCTAAAAGGGTTAAGGGAAGGGTTAGGTAAAAGGGTTAAGGGAAGGGATAGATAAAAGGGTTAAGGGAAGGGTTAGCTAAAAGGGTTAAGGGAAGGGTTAGCTAAAAGGGTTAAGGGAAGGGTTAGCTAAAAGGGTTAAGGGAAGGGTTAGCTAAAAGGGTTAAGGGAAGGGTTAGCTAAAAGGGTTAGGGGAAGGGTTAGGTAAAAGGGTTAGGGGAAGGGTTAGCTAAAAGGGTTAGGGGAAGGGTTAGCTAAAAGGGTTAAGTAGTTGAAAAGTTGCTAAAATGCTAAAGTTGGGTGTAACACTGTTACATCCAATACCTGTTTGCCTGAAGCTGATGCCGTGCAGGTGCTTGTAATGAGATTCTAACACTCAACATTTGGGTTGCTAGACGTCTGCGTTATTGCCTTAAGTAACCTGTCTTATGTACCATGCTAAACTGTTTATTTCTTTTTACATATTAAAACATACAATCTACCTGCAGTGAAGCCGCTCAAAATGTACGTTGCATTCAGTCATCTAGCAGACTCCCATCCAGAGCGACCCACAGGAGCAACCAGGGTCAAGCGCCCCGCCCAAGGGCACGCGACAGATCTCCCACCAAGTCAAATCGGGGACCCGATCCAGCGACCTAATGGCCACTGGCCCAATCTCACAACTGCTAGGCCACCAACCATCCAAGACCCCCCCCCCACACACACAATTCCTTGAGAGCTGCCCCTCAACCATCCGAGAACCCCCAAACCCCCACCCCAAGCCACCGTTCCCCAATGCATCAACAAAATGGAAAAAAAAGAAAAACAAAGGAAAACAACAATAAAAAAACTAAAGACAAGGACAACAAAAATCCAAACAGCAAAGTGTTTGAATGCGTGTGTGGCACTATTTGTGTGTGTGTGTGTGTGTGTGTGTGTGTGTGTGTGTGTGTGTGTGTGTGTGTGTGTGTGTGTGTGTGTGTGTGTGTGTGTGTGTGTGTGTGTGTGTGCACACATGTACATGTGAGGGTGCACACATGTGCGTTTGAATGCGTGTGCATGTTTACGCGTGTACAAGCACCTGCACGGGATCAGCCTCAGGCAAACAGGTATTGGATGTAACAGCGTTGCCCCTCAGTGTCATTGAAACGTACTTTTTGTTGTTGTTTATTTTGACTTTATTTTTGACTTTTATCTTTGACCGTCATTCTATCCCCCACCCAGCAACTCCACTCCAACTTGTCTTCAGTTCCAAATCCCAACCCACTGTTTCCCTCAGCCCATCCCACCTCTCTCTGCTGACCACCCTCTTCGGATTTCTATGTGCCATATAGCTTTCAACTATGCTGTGATGTTTAACATATAATTTGAATCTATCTAATCGAATAGAATCCACAGTTTGCAAGTTGAAGATAAATACTCTTACTAAGAGTATTAGTAATTGACTGACCAGGTCTCTCCAGATCTCCCAACAATGCTATTTCTAGGGTCAATTTTAGATGAATGGCTTTTTCAGCCATTCCTCAACCTGAGACCAGAACAAATGGTCTATTGATTCTGTATCCTCACAACAAAATCTGCAGAGCTGTGACGTTTGTATGCCCCAAATATTCAACATTTTGTTGGTGGCAAGAATTCTGTACAATAATTTTAGCTGAAAAGCACAAAGTCTTCAATTAATCTTGCGTTGTTTTATATATCAACTCAGACACCCTTTGCCATGGAATCGGTATATCAAAAATCTCTTCCCAGCTATTTTGGAATCTGTATGGTACAGATGTCAACATCCTGGTCCTCAAATGAAACTGGTATACTTTCCTATTTATGCTATTTTTGCTCCCGTTGCCACCCGTCTACTCCATTTTTGGGGTAATGTAATCAATTGGTTGTAATCTTGGATTAAGCAGAATTTCCCATACAATTTCGATAGCTCCATGAAAGACATATCTCTAACATTCAAATTTACAATATCATTTAAAAACAAAATACCCTTTTCAAACATAGAACAAATATTTGTTCTATCTTTTTGAGGGGATGACATTGTAACCAGCTCTGCAATGCTTGTTTGAAAAAGAGAGACACTTTCAACAATGTTTCATTTTCATTTAATCGAAAATGAGACATGGCAATCTGCACAAAGGCAAAAAGGCAATTTTTAAACAGTGGACAGCTTTTCTCAGTAATCTACTTGAGAATAATTTTTGTATAAGTGAAGCTTTTAGAGAGAGGTTTATTGCTTTTATAATCTCAAACCACCCAGATCATATTCATTATATAGATAGGCACACTTCATCTTGTCTGGTTTAGCATCCCAGATAAAGTGAAATATTCTTTGCTCTTATGATTTGAAAAACTAATCATCAGGAGTAGGCAGCACCATAAGTAAGTGAGTAAACTGAGATATGACTAAGGAGTTAATTTTTCCATAAATAGAAAGGTATTTACCCCTCCATGGTTGCAGGATCTTGTCTATTTTTACTAGTTTTCTATTTCTATAGAAATTTGTGCTCATATCTTTTGTGATATGAATACCAAGTACATCTACTTTACCGTCAGCCCATTTAATAGGTAAACTGCACGGTAAAGTTGTGTTTTTTAAAGATCAAATACGTAATATGGTACACTTATTATATTTAGGTTTTAGTTCAGAGAGGCCAGAAAAGTTATCTAGATCTTCAATGAGAAATTGCAGGGATCTAGCTTGCAGACTGAATATAAAACTTGAGTCATCGTCATACATGGACACCTTAGTTTTTAAACCTTGGATTTCTAATCCTCTAATATTTTAATAGCTAGCATTTCGATGGCTATAACAAATAGATATGGTGACAGGGGGACAGCCTTGTTTAACTCCTCTTGATAGTACAAAACTCTCTGAGAAGTAGCCGTAATTTACTATTTTACACCTGGGGTTGCTATACATTACTTTTACCCATTGAATAAGAGACTCACAAAAATGAAAATAATCAATGTATATACTGTATATAATCCAGTCTTACTTTGTCAAAGGCTTTTTCAAAATCCGCTATGAAGGTAAAACTATGCAACTATGCAACATTGAAGTGTAAGAGGCCTCCAATTTTTTAGATGGACTGAATCTTTATATTTGCCATCTGGGTCTTGTTTTAATAATAGGCTAATTCCCGAAGTTCCTGCTGAGTACCTGACAGACTACCATTTCTAAAGGAGTAGTTCAAACAAGCTAATAATGGAGCTTTGAGTATATAAAAAAGGATTGCCATCAAGCCCTGGGGGTTTTCCAGACTGAAAGGATTTAATAGCCTCAAAAAGTTATTCCTGTCACGTTCTGACCTTAGTTCCTTTTTTATGTCTTTATTTTAGTTTGGTCAGGGCGGGAGTTGGGGTGGGCATTCTATGTTGTTTTTCTATGTTTTGTTCTGTATGGTATATTTCTATGTGTTTGGCCTAGTATGGTTCTCAATCAGAGGCAGGTGTCAGTCGTTGTCTCTGATTGGGAGCCATATTTAGGTAGCCTGTTTTTCATTGTGTTTTGTGGGTGATTGTTTCCTGTTTCCTGTGTTAGTACCATACGGTACTGTTTCGGTTTTCATTTATTCTCTTGTTCTTTTGTATTTTGTATTCATTCTCGATTAAATGATATTATGGATACGTACCACGCTGCATTTTGGTCCTCCTCTCCTTCTACCAACGAAAGCTGTTACAATTCCTCTGTAATTTGGACTTTGCACGGATCTTTTTGTGTCTTTGTTAATTTTCCATTTTTTGTTATTATTTGGAAATAATTCCTTACAGTAATCTTCATTCAGAGGGTGAGGATGAGACAGAAAATAAAAATATATGCTTAAAATATTTAGCTTCCTCTTTTAAAATATAATTTGAAGAATCATGGATGACTCTGTCTTTAGTAACGGGTTTCTGTTAATTATTTTTGGTAGCATTCCATGCCAAAGGTAATATACACTGCTCAAAAAAATAAAGGGAACACTTAAACAACACAATGTAACTCCAAGTCAATCACACTTCTGTGAAATCAAACTGTCCACTTAGGAAGCAACACTGATTGACAATAAATTGCACATGCTGTTGTGCAAATGGAATAGACAAAAGGTGGAAATTATAGGCAATTAGCAAGACACCCCCAATAAAGGAGTGATTCTGCAGGCGGTGACCACAGACCACTTCTCAGTTCCTATGCTTCCTGGCTGATGTTTTGGTCACTTTTGAATGCTGGCAGTGCTCTCACTCTAGTGGTAGCATGAGACGGAGTCTACAACCCACACAAGTGGCTCAGGTAGTGCAGCTCATCCAGGATGGCACATCAATGCGAGCTGTGGCAAGAAGGTTTGCCGTGTCTGTCAGCGTAGGGTCCAGAGCATGGAGGCGCTACCAGGAGACAGGCCAGTACATCAGGAGACGTGGATGAGGCCGTAGGAGGGCAACAACCCAGCAGCAGAACCGCTACCTCCGCCTTTGAGCAGGAGGAGCACTGCCAGAGCCCTGCAAAATGACCTCCAGCAGGCCACAAATTACCTGATTTACATTTACTATGTTACTTCTACGTTAATGAGACCAGGCTGAACGGCTGGAACTACAGTAGGCCCAGTTGGTCTTTTTGCATGAATAAAATATGGCTGAAGTAGGCAATTTCCTTTCTTTTTCGGCATTAGACCTGCCTAATTCTCACTTGAAACATCGTTTTTATGTTTAACAGGCCAATTTACACTTTCTGTTAACATATGACCCCAGGGTGATATATTCTTGCAATTTGTAGTCTGACATTTCAGATAGCTAACTTTTCACGAAGTAGTTTGGATGTACCGAACTATGCTTTATCAAAGTAACTTTAGTTAAGGAAGATCCATTTTTCTTTAGTGTAGTTTAACTTCTTCCAGTGTGATGTAATTGGTCAACTATTTTTTGAGGACCTTCCCCTGCACTGACCGTTTCCAAATCACCATTACCTCACACTTGTTTTTATTCGGGCATGTAAAGTTGACAAAGATCACACGGGGTATAGTACTACACACAAACAACGGATAGTGCCAGCCAGCAATACTGGAGAAGGAGCATTTGGCGCAGGCTATTGAAATTAATTTGATTTAGCCTAGCATCCTATGTCTCGTGAATCCGCAGCGTCAGACAAAACACCAGTCAGTGTCCAATGTCCATACCACATTGGTCCAGTTACATCAGGGTGCCACTATAATTCTAGAAACATTATGCACCAGAAGCATAACTGTGTTTACATATCTGATGCACCACGGACTCCAATATGCGCGAGGGATTTTAGCAAACGAGACCTCGCTGTCAATGTTAACTGCACCCTTGTTGTACAACCTTGGATCCGGAGAATGATGTAGTAGCGTAACCTACTAGGCCTATGGAATATGGACCATATTCGGCTATCGAATACATAGAATAAACTAAGCCTAAAACAATGGTCCAGGCATCCGCAGCCCCAGCACCACTCCAACCATGATAACGAGAGGACATCGCTTCAAATACATTTGCCCTATATATTAACCTTGATTGTCCGAAACAGTAGTTGCGTAGTCCATTTGTTTTGTTTTCATCATCTCTGACCCAGTCTAGCAGGATTTGCGTCTCTTCTCATCCCAGACACTCACTCGTCCTCTTCCGCCGAATTGAATGCAATACTTGAAGATTAGAAGCAACTGACAACAAGAACGGGTCAAACTCCCCTCACCATAAACCATCCGCGAAATGTTCTTGAGATGAGCGGTTGACATTTTACAGAACAGTTTACGGTTCATTTCCAGTGTGCATAATAACCATAATATCCGATTATTATGTAATTTTATGACTTTCTTAAACCTACCTGAATGATAGATAGACACCTTGTGGGGCAAATAGTGCATCGACGATAACACCTCCCCAACCAACCTGGTCTCAGAGCATTTTGTGTTATTCTGTATGTAAATCTGAGTCACTCCATTTAGTATATGTTATGTTTCGTATGGTATGTATTCATTTGTGGATGTCCATCACCCATTTCATATGATGTGTTACAAATTAAAATTCACATTATCTGTTAGAAATTTGCAAAATGTACCATACCTTATGAATTTGCAAATTTACAATATGTTACAAATTTGCAAAACATATATATTCTAGCTAGGTGGCTAACATTAGCTAGCTGGCTAACGTTAGCTAAGCTAGGGGTTAGGAGTTAAGGCTAGGGTTAAGTTTAGGAGTTAGGCTAAAGGATTAAGGTTAGGGTTAGGGGTTAGGATTAGCTAAAAGGGATACGGTTAGGGGAAGCGACAGCTAAGATGCTAAGAAGCTAAAAAGTAGTAAGTAGTTCAAATGTTGCAAATGAGCTAAAATGCTAAAGTTGTCCGTGATGATATTCGAACTCGGAATATTTGGGTTGCTAGACGTTTGCATTATTGCCTTAAGTAGCCTGTCTTATGTAACCATACCAAACTTAACTTATCATACTAATTTGAGAGTCCCTGATATACATTTACTATGTTACTCCTAGTCTATGAGACCTGGCTAACTACTGGAACTACAGTAGTTAGTCTTTTAGCAAAATAAAATATGGGTGAAGTAGGCAATCATTTCCTTTCTTTTTCGGCGTCAGGCATGCTTAATTCTCACTTGAAACATAGTTATTGTGTTTAATAGGCTAAATTACACATTCTGTTAACATACTGTATGACCAAAAGTTATCGAGCATTTTGGCAATATAATGTTTTCAAAGTTCTACCAAGTGAAACTATTTAACTGTACATGTTTTAAACCCTTAATTTAGCAATTTGTAGGCTATGACATTTCAGATTTACATACAGATCATTTTTCACTAAGTAGTTTGGATGTACTGAACTTCCTTATCAACGTAACTTTAGTTAAGTAAAATATATTTTTCTTAAGTGTAGCTTTAGTGTAGCTTAGATCACAAGGGCATAGTACTACACACAAACAACGGATAGTGACAGACCGCAATAGTGGAGAAGGAGCATTCTTCGCAGGTTATTACAATTCATTGGATATAGTCTCCTATAGCCTATTTCCTGAATCCGGAGTGTTAGAACAAACACCAGTCAGTGTCCAATGTCCATACCAACATAATTATAGAAGCATTATCCAACAGAAGCATCAATTCATTTACAAATCTGATGCACCACTGACTCCTACAGTATATGTGCAAGGGATTTCAGAAAACGTAAAAATCACTGTCGATGTCAACTACACCCTTGTTGTAAAACTTTAGATCCGGAGAATGATTGATGTAGTAGCCTACTAGGCATATGGAATGTGGTCCGTATTCCACTATCGAATACGTAGAATAGGCTAAGCCTTAAACAATGGTCCAGGCATCAGGCGTCCGCTGCACATCTGTAAGCTATGAGGCTGCACCAACACCCCCGCTGTCCACCGGCTATGGTGCTGAAACTGCACTAATTCTCTGTGGCTTTTCTTCCCCAAGGCTGTGGGTGCTTACCCGCACATAAAGTTGCCTTCTACTAGGTCTTTATTTCTCTATTCAATTTCAGAGAACGAACATGCATTTTTGACAATATAATGTTTTCAAAGTTCTACCAAGTTAAACAACATTTAACTATACATGTTTTAAACCCTGATTTTATGTAACAACAAACATGCTTGGGGATGTTTTAAAGTGGGTTCAATAGCAAAATCTATTTTGTAATGACACTTAGTTCCATTGTATCTCAACATGATCTTATTCTCAGACCTGGTGCTAGAGGACATAATATAAAACGTGACAGAAACAAGTCACTTTTTCATAGGCCTTCTGTATTTACAATCCCTTTTACAAATAATTTTGTTAGACAGACATTTGTCCTACACAAACATATAAAACAAAACAAAATACAATTGTGTACATTTTTACAAAATTATACCCTCAAAAAATGCTAACCTCCCATGTTATTTGTAATGGTGAGAGGTTAGCATGTCTTGGGGGTATGATCTTTGTGCCTCTGTAACTAACCATTTATGATGATTTGTAATCATGGCAGCATCCACATTAATGTAGAAGTGATCGGAAACATTAGATTCTTATTTACAATAAAAGTGACTCCAAAATGACACAATGCATTAGTTATCATTCAATTCATAGAGGGCACAACATAATCGGAAACAAAAACAAAACAAACTGCAAATACATCCAACAAATGTGTCGTCACAAGCTTGATGTAGTCATTGGTTGCTCAAAATATCGGACCAAATACTAAACTTTTGGCTACTTTAATACACATATAAGGGAATTTCAAATAGAAGGAGACATTCTGTTCTATCACCTCATATGAAACATTTGATCTCAAATCCAAAATGCTGGAGTACAGAGACAAATGAAAAGGTTTAGCTTCACTGTCCAAATAAATATGTAGGGGAGTGTGTACACACAAAGTTAATGGCAGTCTCTCTATGTGAGTCATACAAGTGGGACTTGGGACAAATTCCACAAGTCCACGCAATTGCCATCTCCAAACATGAGGAACGCTCCCAGGCCCATGATATTCACCATTTGTGATGAGGGAGAACCCGGTAACCCAGGAAGTTGTGACCTTAATCAGGTAAACAGAGACGTACAACAGAACCAGCCCTGTAGGATACACAAACTGGTCGCATTTACAGTCAAATACAGTATATAGGCCTATAATACACTTAACCGTGAACATCATATAATTATGATGTACAATATACATGGCGTCTTGATATCTGATACCTACCTGTGAAAGCCCCACATATATTCAAGAATAATAATGAGCCATTTTTGGGACCAACATATTTGTTTGCCAATCTAAATGGAACAAATGGAACGGATGACAGACACAATGCTAGCGAAAGATAATGGGTCCATACTTATAGAACATTAAAAAAAGTTTAAACTTAAACTTTTTCTCAGTCTCAAAATCTGCATCAGTCAATTCAAATCGTTGACATACAGTAGTTGCACGTGATAGAACGCCAATTGTTAGCTGTTCCCATTAGGTAACCTGGCATACTTATCCCAATGCTAACAACACCAGCTGGGCATTATTCCCGTGGCAAGTTCCGTATCAGCCAATCAAAGGTCTTAGACTTTATGTCAGGGGGAGTGGGTGCAAAATACGGCCCGCCGGACACTTCAATCCGGCCAGCGAGACATAAAAAATATATATATATTTGTTTTACCCCAATTTCGTGGTATCCAATAGTTACAGTCTTGTTCCATTGCTGCGACTCCCATACGGACTCGGCAGAGGTGAAGGTCGAGAGCCGTGCGTCCTCCAAAACACGATCCACCCAAGCCACACTGCTTCTTGACACAATGCCCGCTTAACCCAGCCATACCAATGTGTTGGAGGAAACACCGTACACCTGGCAACCGTATCAGCGTGCATGCGCCCGGCCCGCCACAGGAGTCTCTAGAGCGCGATGGGACAAGGAAATCTCGGCCTGGCAAACCCTCTCCTAACCTGGAAGACGCTGGGCCAATTGTACACCGCCTCATGGGTCTCCCAGTCACAGCCAGCTATGACACAGCCTGGGATCGAACCCAGGTCTATAGTGATGCCTCAAGCACTGTAATGCAGTGCCCTAGACTGCAGCGCCCCTTGGGAGGGGAACAATTGGCCCCCTAAAAAATGCCTCCAAATTCAAGGTTTAATTTTGTTCCGCTCTGGAATAAGTGTAGTGTGCCAATATTGCATGACATCTTTGACTAGGCTACAAGCTACTAACGTTAGACAAAATTCAAAAGCCATGTTTTCACATACATGACAAAATCCCATGTTTTTACTTAACCGTTTCACAAACATCCATGTGCTTTTACAGAAAAAGATCAAGGAGGTCTATACATTTAAGTTTATCTTAAATTGCTAAATCTGCAATATGTAACTTTTTGGGCGACCCGACCAAATTCACATAGAAATGTGAGTTATAGATCTGTCACTCTGCTGTAGATCTGTTCCATGTGCACTATTTCTATGCTTCCTGTGCTTAAATTTCATTTTTGCTTCTTTAACATTCGGTTTTGTACACCAGTTTCAAACAGCAGAAAATACAGTATTTTTGGTTATGGAAAATATATTTCACAGCGGTTTAGATGGTACAATGATTCTCTACACTGTCCTTGCTTTTTTGTCACATAAACTGAAATTAAGCAAACTTTTTACATTTTAGCAACCAGGAAATGGCGGCGCGATTTCTGCATAGTGCATCGTCAAAAAAGTTGAAGAGCCTTATGGTTTTGTCAAATAGTTGTCATGTACCTCTATTACCATCGCTGCTAGATGGCGCACACCGCTTAAGCAGTTAACTCAAAACAAACCTTTTTGTGAAGGAAAAAACAAAACTGCTCATTGCTGGTCCTTGATGCTCGATTAAAATTACGCAAATGTAATGAAGTGGATGATTATAATAATGCATATAAAAGTAGTGAGTGCATGCATTTTCATACTGGTCCCACGTGGGAATTGAACACACAACCCTGTCACACCTGCGCCAGCTCCCCATCTCTGGCGCTCAAGGGCACCAGGCGGCCCATCATTACGCACACCTGTCACCATCTTTACGCGCATCAGCACTTCATGGGACTCACCTGGACTCTATTACCTTATTGATTTCCTCCCCTATATCTGTCACTTCCTCAGTTTCTTCCGCGTGTCTGCGTTGATGTCGTTATGGTTTCCCCTGTCCAGATGCTGGCCTTGTTTGTTATCCATTAAATATTCACTCCCTGTACTTGCTTCTCGTCTCCCTGCGCCTGTTCTCACAACCCTAGCATTGCATGCTCTACCAACTGAGCCCCTCACATCATCACAAACCACTTGATGCCTCAATGTACTCAATTACTGTATTGTGCATTGTTTTTCTTCATGGTGATGGAAAATCTACAGGTAAATTGAGCCAGCCTATGTGCAATACAGTAATGGTGGTTTGTATGGATGTTAAATTAAAACTGCACAAAATGTGGTTGTTTTCCATGTTATTTGATCAAGAAATATATTTAATTTGATGTGGATGTTTTGTGTCTTTGCCCATAACTTTGCACCTTTCGTTGTACAGTAAATGTTTCTTTCTGGATTCCATTAGAAATTAGAATGACAATTGCAGAGAAAGGGACAGGGCAACAACTCTTACACTTCCAATTATTGAATCCTACAAGATACTGTTATTATTATACAACTCAGAAATGCATATTTATCATTCAGGAAATTTGAAGCAGAGCAGAGATCTTCATGCCTTCTGCCAAACCTGGTCTGATATCACTGTGTTCTCGTTTGGTGATATCACTATTTAATTTTTTATTTAATTTTTATTTCACCTTTATTTAACCAGGTAGGCAAGTTGAGAACAAATTCTCATTTACAATTGCGACCTGGCCAAGATAAAGCAAAGCACTTCGACACATACAACAACACAGAGATCCACATGGAGTGAAACAAACATACAGTAGAAATCAGTAGAAAAAATAAGTATATACAATGTGAGCAAATGAGGTGAGATAAGGGAGGTAAAGGCAAAAAAAAAGGCCATGGTGGCGAAGTAAATACAATATAGCAAGTAAAACACTGGAATGGTAGACTTGCATTGGAAGAATGTGCAAAGTAGAGATAGAAATAATGGGGTGCAAAGGAACAAAATAAATAAATAAATAAATACAGTAGGGGGAGAGGTAGTTGTTTGCGCTAAATTATAGATGGGTTATGTACAGGTGCAGTAATCTGTGAGCTGCTCTGACAGCTGGTGCTTAAAGCTAGTGAGGGAGATAAGTGTTTCCAGTTTCGCAGTGGTGGGTAGTATATGGGGCTTTGGTGACAAAACGGATGGCACTGTGATAGACTGCATCCAATTTATTGAGTAGGGTATTGGAGGCTATTTTGTAAATGACATCGCCGAAGTCGAGGATCGGTAGGATGGTCAGTTTTACGAGGGTATGTTTGGCAGCATGAGTGAAGGATGCTTTGTTGCGAAATAGGAAGCTAATTCTAGATTTAACTTTGGATTGGAGATGCTTAATATGAGTTTGGAAGGAGAGTTTACAGTCTAACCAGACACCTAGGTATTTGTAGTTGTCCACATATTCTAAGTCAGAACCGTCCAGAGTAGTGATGTTGGACGGGCGGGCAGGTGCAGGCAGCGATCGGTTGAAGACCATGCATTTAGTTTTACTTGTATTTAAGAGCAATTGGAAGCCACGGAAGGAGAGTTGTATGCCATTGAAGCTCGTCTGGAGGGTTGTTAACACAGTGTCCAAAGAAGGAACAGAAGTATACAGAATGGTGTCGTCTGCGTAGAGGTGGATCAGAGAATCACCAGCAGCAAGAGTGACATCATTGATGTATACAGAGAAGAGAGTCGGTCCAAGAATTTAACCCTGTGGCACCCCCATAGAGACTGCCAGAGGTCCAGACAACAGGCCCTCGGATTTGACACACTGAACTCTATCAGAGAAGTAGTTGGTGAACCAGGCGAGGCAATCATTTGAGAAACCAAGGCTATCGAGTCTGCCGATGAGGATGTGGTGATTGACAGAGTCGAAAGCCTTGGCCAGGTCAATGAATACAGCTGCACAGTATTGTTTCTAATCGATGGCGGTTAGGATATTGTTTAGGACCTTGAGCGTGGCTGAGGTGCACCCATGACCAGCTCTGAAACCAGATTGCATAGCGGAGAAGGTATGGTGGGATTCGAAATGATCGGTAATCTGTTTGTGGACTTGGCTTTCAAAGACCTTAGAAAGGCAGGGTAGGATAGATATAGGTCTGTAGCAGTTTGGGTCAAGAGTGTCCCCCCCTTTGAAGAGGGGGATGACTGCAGCTGCTTTCCAATCTTTGGGAATCTCAGACGACACGAAAGAGAGGTTGAACAGGCTAGTAATAGGGGTTGCAACAATTTTGGCAGATCATTTTAATAAGAGAGGGTCCAGATTGTCTAGCCCGGCTGATTTGTAGGGGTCCAGATTTTGCAACTCTTTCAGAACATCAGCTGACTGGATTTGGGAGAAGGAGAAATGGGGAAGGCTGCGAGTTGCTGTGGGGGGTGCAGTGCTGTTGACCGGGGTAGGGGTAGCCAGGTGGAAAGCATGGCCAGCCGTAGGAAAATGCTTATTGAAATTCTCAATTATAGTGGATTTATCGGTGGTGACAGTGTTTCCTGTCCTCAGTGCAGTGGGCAGCTGGGCGGAGGTGTTCATATTCTTTACAGACTTTACACTATTGTGCATGTCCTTAGTGACAGTCTGTTCGACTACAGCCAAAAGCTGTTTTGTGGGGTTTGTCTCTTCTGGAATGTCTGATCAATCTGAGTACTTCAGTCTTATAGACTGTGTAGACGTGTACAGTAACAGCGCCTTTCTTGTCCCCCGGGTAGGATGACTAGAGATGTTTAATTTCTGGAGATTTAAGGGCTTGTTTCTCAGAGCGGGTAAAGTTATTCCTGACATTTCCTATTGCCTCCAGCTTGGATATGTCTTTACGCTCCAGGTGGAATGACGGTAGATGCACTCTAAAAATAAAAGGTTCCTGGAGTATCCTTCAGGGATTATTCAAATTGAAAATGTGGGGGAACCCCTATAAGTTATTCAAAGAACCCTTTAAAAGGGTCCTTCAAAGAACTCCTTTTAATGGATCGTCGACATACCTTTTGAAGAACCTTTTGGGGTGCCTTTTTTAACTACCTCCCCTCCCTTGTTATTATTATTAATATTAATAATACGCATACTGTAACAATAACAACAATAACACAATATTTTAGTTCTGTGTTTATTATGATTTTAGTGGCAAAGCAGAATAAAAAAAATCTAAATATGAGGTAAACTCCCAGCAGAATCCCAAGTCCAATGAGTATATCCTCTGGCGTGTTGATGTTCTCCGTATCCACAGCCAGAATGATTTTGCAGTGCATGGTGATCAAACAGGTTTCCTGTTATATTCATCAGAGGTGTAGGGAGGGTGAAGTCTGTGAATCACAAAAAATTGTAATTATACAGATGATTAACCAAACATTGACATGACAGTATTCATACCTTGGTTTTTGTTGTGAATGTGAATGAAAAAAAAAACTGTTTTGATAATGGTTTTCATACACATACCTTGTCTATAATGTAGAGACTTATGGGATATTCATTGATGAGGTAAGGAAGGAGGATGGAAAATGTGATCTGCATAACATACCAATACCAATTTACATATGTATGCCTCCTTGTCTGTATACCTGCAGACACAGACACAATGGTGAGTAGTTCAGTCATCTGCACCCAATACAGCTAGCCTTCAACATATTCTTATAGACTACATATTCTTACCTCTTTGTTGATTGATACCCATTGAATTGTGTCCATTTTCTGTTTTAGAAAGATTAGTACAAATATGAAAAGATAGATGTTATCGTCATAAAACAATATGAATTTAGATCATACAAGGGACAAACCTTACCTTAAATTGAGGAGATCTTTACATTTTTACAGTTAAGGGCCTGCACCTGCTGTCCATTCAAATCCAAATGTTTCAGTTGGGCAGTTAGGTTCCTACAAGAACCTCCACCAAATAAGGAGGTTCCTCGTTGAACCCCACCACCTATGAGGTTCTTGGAAGAATCTTTTGGGAGCAATTATCAGTGCCAAGAACCCAAATGTTCTTCGAAGAACTTTGAGGATCTTAGAAGAACCCTTGTTGAACCCCTAATTTGTGCAGAGTGTGGAGCCCTAAAAACACTTTTAGTGGGGACAGAATGGTTACAATCTCTAAATAATAGTTTAAGATGCAATGTGTGTATGAATTAGTAGTCGAAACACACTCCAGTTGTTAGCCCTGATATTCAGGCTGATTTGCTCGTATGTGTTTTATTTTGTATATATGTATACATTTTCTGTATATAATGATAAAGGAAACAAAATATTCTAGGCAGAGCATGCCCAAGGCTTGTGGCTGTGCAGTACTAGAGTGAAATAGGAGCCGTAGAGAAGGCTGGCAACATTTAAAAAATCTGCTCTATTACATGCTCTGGCATTCAAAGCAGCCATTCTTTAGGCTATCAAAGAACTGTCAATCATATCAATGGATAGAATCAGTGAATGAACGATTGCAGCAACCATTACATGGTCTGACAAGTTGCATAACAAATGAGGCCTAATTAGACAGAAGAACAATTATCTAGTTTGAAGGACTTAGTATCTCTTTTCAACAACTTTTTTTTACTAAGTAGTTAAAGAGATTATAAATCGTTTGAAAGAGATACTAAGTCGTTCAAACGAGATAGTCAACATTAAAAAATATATATAATTGCCTCAGGCTTTAGGGCTTCCATATACAGTATAGTCTATATTGTAGCGACGATTATGTATATAGCAGTAGCTTATGTGTAGGTCTCCAAGCAGAGACTTGTCTGGCAGCGAAACAGTACATTCAGCCTCATTTACTGCTGATACGGCTGACTTGCTTAAACAACATTTTTTTTTTACTGACAATTGACATGTACAAACTATGGCATAAGGGGACGACAAGCGAATAAGAGGCAATCTATAATTTCGATTAAGACATTAATGAGCGCTAGGACGAAGGTAGTCAATATAACTATTTGTTCAGCACTTTTGAAATGTACACCGACAGAATTCAGAACACGGGCCGTTCTTACAGTGTTCTCCCTGTACACCAAGTCAGAACCGTTGGCTAAATAAAGGGGACATATAAGCAGACAATGAAAGTTCTTAAAATGTTCAATGATTACATTTCTCAAAAACAGGTTATAGGCTACATCTGTACCACCAAGTCAGAACAGTAGGCGAAATTAAGAGGTGAAGATAGACCAAATGATTAGGGTGAGGCACATGGGCTACTTGTAAGGACCGATGCTGGAGAAGAGAAGCAGGAGTAGAACATTTTATATGGAACAGACAACAAGACAGAGACAGCATCAGAAACGGGTATCCAAAGACGAACTAACATTAATCCTGAAGCAGGGTACAGAGCTTGGAAACAGACCGATATAGGGGAAGTAATGACACAGGTGATTGAGTCCAGGTGAGTCCAATAATTACTGATGCACGTGACGGGGAAGGCAGGTGTGCATACTGATGGTGGCAGGCGTAATGCTGGGGAGCCTGGCACCTTCGAGTGCCAGGGAGGGGTAGCAGGCGTGACACTACTAACAGCGTACTACACCACATATACAGTACTTAGTATTACTTTCTTAGCTACAGTATACATATCTCCCTGGTGTATTACATAATTTATGCAGCAGCATACAATACATTTTTGGACTCACCTTGTTGTGCTCACTTGAACAGGAAGGTGGCGCGGCTGTCCTTTGTGGGAAAATTTTGTCATCAAACTTTGTCCTCAAAGTCTGGCATTCTCTGGATTAATGGTGCTTGCAACACAACTGGGAACTCTGAAAAAAAGGTAGAATCGGAACTCGTGCTCTAGAAAGAGGCACGAGTTCCGGTTTTACAATTCCGAGTTGGATGAAAGTTCAAAACTTATTTTCCCAGTCATAGCTTGTTTTTCCCGAGTTCCCAGTTGTCTTGAACTCACTTAAGCCAGATTTTGCAGTTCCGAGTTAACAGTCGTTTTGAGTGCGGCACAAATCATGCTTCATTGACAGCATGGCCAAAGTTGAATGTTTAGAATTTTAAACAAGGAAAAGAGACCCTTAATCTTATACTTGGGACCACACAGCCACTCCACTGAATAGCAGGCTAATGATTTCTTTGCAATGCTTGCATTTAGCCACTGATTCCAACCAAACCACTCATTGTTGAATTTGCGATTTCCAACTTGTTGTGTAATGTTTATGTCCAATGTCCGATGAGCATGCATACGTTTAATCTATAATTTCTCTTCATTATTTCTCTTCATATGACAAAGATTATTAAAAAGGATTTGCCAGTACATTGTTGACTTAATTGATGATGACTGCTAGCTAAGATTTTGAAAGTATGACGTTGACATGATCAGTCCAATCAAAGCTACTGTAGATATAATGTGATTTGACGTCATTTTATCTGTGGCCAATGACCTTGAGCCTCGTTGGATGGGCACTACTAATGTAACTCTATGGCAGTACCAAAGGGGCTTATATTTTCTAGCTCTACCCTTAGATTTGGTGGTGACGTTGTGTCCCCATGAGTGACAGAACGCTGAGCCAATCACGGCGCAACGCTCCGTATTTTCTGCTCGCTTGCCCCACCACCACAGAAAGCACTGAGCTACGCTGAAACACCTGCATTTTGAAGCTGCCTTACTCAAGAAAACAAAAAATAGACCATGTTTCTATGTGGCTCAATGATATATATTTTTTTTTACATAGTTTGCAAACTGATATGTGACATGTATTAATGCCAAAATTACATGCAAAAAAAACATGCTAAAAATGTGGGGCTCAAAATAGGTGGGGCCCCACCTGCCCTGAATGACAGGTCACCACTGAATTGGATGATGCAGAATTTGTTACAAGAAAGAATCATGCCCAGCTGGTGTTATTAGCATAGGGCTAAGTGTGCCAGGTTATCCAATGGGAACAGCTAACATGTAGCATTCTATCATGTGAAACTTCGTCTACGATTTTAATTGGCTGATACAGATTTTTAGACGGAGAAAAGGTTCAAGTTTAAATTTAAACCCAAGTCTAAGTTTAACATTTTCTAATGTTCGCAAGTATGGACCTAGTGAGTGGGACAAACTGACCAAACCAGGTTCCAGCTCACGATGGGGTGAGGTCTAGTACGTTCACAGACACACGACTAGGGCATAGGGACAATGGCATTGAGTTAGTATACTAATACCTGGATGAGAAGTTACCCTACAGATGTTTGTAGTATGTACAGGTGTACCTCTATAATGTGTATTGAATAATGTGACATGAACACACAAACAGATGTTGAAGGTGGCCAGGCCCTTAGCAGCAGAGACAAAGGCCATAGTTGAAGGGAAATGGAGAGTGGATAAACACACCCATGGACCAGACAGAGTATGTAACATAGCAGAGTCAAGTTATTTAACTTTAAATTAGCTAATTCAGTAATGTCAGTCATGGAAAATAATTCAGATATATTCCAATGGATATGTCTCATTGCCTTCTGGCATGAAATTGTGGAGATCCCACCTGTCTGAACAAATCTCTTACGCATACTTTCTCTCTGCCCACATAACACTGAATAAGTGTTCAGTTACACAAGAACGTAAGTTAGCGATCTTAAACCAAATAAGCTTACCTGCATCATCTTCCTAACAGATGCTGTTCCAAAACCTAAAACAGAGAACAGTCTGTTATTACCAAATGGCTTCAATAACTAAGAAAGCACTGTCAGCAGCAACACAAACAGTCAAACACACATTGTCCTGTAAACTGTGTCATTCTTATACCTTGCTGAATGAGGTGATCTGAAATTATACCTCCAAAGAGCACAGATGGGATTACCTTACTCACCCATCCCTGGAACAACCTTTATTAGAGGTATGATTTATGATATAGTGAATTGTCAGATTACACTAAATTGCAATGGTTAGACCATTTATTTTGGGTGAAGTGGCAGTTTAGGTAAGACATGCTTTTTGGATGAGGCAAAGAACGAGCCTGAAGAAATAAAGCGTGCGGAAATGTATCTTTGAAGAAGGTTGGTAGCCATGACATTAATGTGTAACTAGTATTACAGGAGCATACCACCCTGCATTCCACTGCTGGCTTGCCTCTGCAGCTAAACAGAGTTGGTCCTGGTCCGTCCCTGGATGGTAGACCAGATGTTGCTGGAAGGGGTGTTGGTGGGCCAGTAAAAGGCAATCTTGCTTCTGGTCTAAAAATAAATAAATATCCCAGTAGGGTGCCGTCTTTCGGATGGGACATCGAATGAGTGTCCTGACTCTCTGTGGTCTCTAAAGAACCCATGGTACTTATCGTAAGAGTAACCCCGATTAACCCCGATTTCCAGGCTAAATTCCAAATCTGTACTTCATTCCATCATGGCCACCTAATCATCCCCAGCTTCCAATTGGCTTATTCATCCCCTCTCTTCCCCTCTGTGACTATTCACCAGGTTGTTGCTGTAAATGAGAATGTGTTCTCAGTCAACTTACCGGGTAAAATAAAATATGGGTTAATAAAATGAAGACCATGGAACTGTAGAGAGGTGAAGAACAAGAGAGTAAAAAGCAGTGTAAGCCATTCAAGCAGGCAAAATCAAGAGTTTGCCGCACAACATCAAATCAAATCAAATGTTATTAGTCACATGCGCCGAATACAACAGGTGAAGACCTTACAGTGAAATGCTTACTTACGAGCATCTAACCAACAATGCAGTTTTTTAAAAACAAATAAGAATAAGAAATATAAGTAAGAAGTTATTAAAGA
The DNA here is from genome assembly GCF_029448725.1 of Salvelinus fontinalis. Lineage (NCBI taxonomy): Eukaryota > Metazoa > Chordata > Actinopteri > Salmoniformes > Salmonidae > Salvelinus > Salvelinus fontinalis. The sequence goes on along the minus strand of NC_074672.1, from coordinate 17,275,696 downwards.
GCAAATGTAAAATAACAATAGCGAGACTATATACATGGGGGTACCGGTACAGAGTCAATGTGCGGGGACACCGGTTAGTTGAGGTCATATGTACATGTAGGTAGAGTTATTAAAGTGACTATGAATAGATGATAACAACAGAGAGTAGCAGCGGTGGTAAAGGGGGGGGGGGGGGGGGGCAATGCAAATAGTCTGGGTAGCCATTTCATTAGATGTTCAGGAATCTTATGGCTAGGGGTAGAAGCTTAGAAGCCTCTTGGACCTAGACTTGGCGCTCCGGTACCGCTTGCCATGCAGTAGCAGAGAGAACAGTCTATGACTAGGGTGGCTGGAGTCTTTGACAATTTTTAGGGCCTTTCTCTGGCACCGTCTGGTATAGAGGTCCTGGATGGCAGGAAGCTTGGCCCCAGTGATGTTCTGGGCCATTCGCACTACCCTCTGTAGTGCCTTGCGGTCGGAGGCCGAGCAGTTGCCATAACAGGGATCTGAGCACCCATGCCAAATCTTTTCAGTTTCCTGAGGGGGAATAGGTTTTTTCGTGCCCTCTTCACGACTGTCTTGGTGTGCTTGGACCATGTTAGTTTGTTGGTGATGTGGACAGCAAGGAACTTGAAGCTCTCAACCTGCTCCACTACAGCCCCGTTGATGAGAATGGGGGCGTGCTCGGTCCTCTTTTTTCTGTAGTCCACAATCATCTCCTTTGTCTTGATCATGTTGAGGGAGAGGTTGTTGTCCTGGCACCACACGGCCATGTCTCTGACCTCCTCCCTATAGGCTGTCTCATCGTTGTCGGTGATCAGGCCTACAGGTGGTGTGTCATCGGGTAGGTACTGTTGTGTCATCGGCAAACTTAATGATGGTGTTGGAGTCATGCCTGGCCGTGCAGTCATGAGTGAACAGTGAGTACAGGAGGGGACTGAGCATGCACCCCTGAGGGGCCCCTGTGCTGAGGATCAGCGTGGCGGATGTTGTGGGAGCTGAATCAGAATTAGTTAGGTAACATAGATAAATAAGATGTTTTATTTACATAATATGCTTATGTGAGATACTTATCATTCGAAGGTCTCCCTTTGGACTATACTGTTGGCAGTTGCACTTTCCCTTCTCAGCTAGGGAAAAGTCACTTGGGGCCCAGAGTGCTACGGGTCGGTAGTCATTTAGGCAGGTTACCTTAGCGTTCTTGGGCAAAGGCACTATGGCTGCTTAAAACATGTTGGTATTACAGACTCGGACAGGGAGAGGTTGAAAATGTCAGTGAAGACACTTGCCAGTTGGTCAGCGCATCCTCGCAGTACACGTCCTGTAATCTGTCTGGCCCTACGGCCTTGTGAATGTTGACCTGTTAAAAGGTCTTACTCACATCGGCTGCGGAGAGCGTGATCACACAGTCTTCCAGAACAGCTGGTCCTCTCATGCATGTTTCAGTGTTATTTGCCTCAAAGCAAGCATGGAAGTAGTTTAGCTCGTCATCCATGTGGCATACTGTATTTAGTTCACATGTAAAATATGAGCTGTACCACACAGAGGGCTGTTTGAACATTCTCAGCCAGTGTTTCTTTGACAGACCCGAACTAGATCGATGGCTTGACACCTCTTCCATTGTGTTCATCTGACTTGCAAACAACACGCAATGTCACATTATTATATACTGAAAAATAGGAGTAGGGTTGTAGAGAATCAAAGGACCATGAATATAATAAGAAGCATTAGGTGCTGGCTTAAGGCCGGTAGCAACCACTACAGAATGTCCGGTTAGAACAAGGATGAGGCAGATGTCTAGGTTAAGGGGAGTTTAATGGAAGAAGATGTTCACATTCACACATCACACACACATCTGACCACTCATGTTTCAGATAACTGAGAGTCATGTCCAGTGAGAACTGACATTAACTATGTGTTGTTTAGATGCACGCACAATTAAACATCAGACATGCAGGGATTCAGTCCACAGGAGGAAAAGTTCAGCAGGAGAGTAAACTGTGGAAGTGCTCATCGGGATGGGGATAGCATGTTTCTGACCACACAGTGTGCTGGGGTCATAGACTAACTGAAACTAAAGTCCCGGGAATCAAGGCCACTGGTAGACTGAAGGAGACGTGGTGATAAGTATTTGGCATGACCTTGACCAATAAGACACTGACAAAAGTGGGGGTCCTCTGAATGGCAGACTAAGCTGCCCGACTAGAGCTAACCAGAAGGGATGGCTAGAAACAGATTGTCTGAAGCTGGCCGTTTTAACATATACAGTAGTTTGATTATAGCAGCCTACCTCATGATCATAACAACCAGTTAAACAAGTAGTAAAGAGCTATAACACATGCATGAAATTTTTTTGATAATTTCAAGCTATAAATATATTATTAAATACAGTACTATACAGTAGTATGAGAAATTATAACATCCTACCTCATATGAAACCTATAACCAACCACTTATTATTTGACGCTCGTTGGACATGGCAGGGCTTGCAAACTATCACGGATTACAAAGGGAAACCCAGCCACGAGCTGCCCAGTGACACAAACCTACCAGACGAGCTAAATGCCTTCTATGCTCGCTTTGAGACAAGAAACACTGAGCAATGCATGAGAGCACCAGCTGTTCCCAGACGACTGTGGGATCTCGCTCTCCGTATCCGATGTTAGAAAGACATTTAAATATGTTAACATTCACAAGGCCACAGGGCCAGACGGATTACCAGGACATGTACTCCGAGCATGCGCGGACCAGCTTGCAAGTGTATTCACTGACATTTTCAACCTCTCCCTGACCCAGTCTGTAATAGAAACATGTTTCAAGCAGACTACCATAGTGGCTGTGCCCAAGAACGCCATAGTAATCCGTTCTAAATGACTATCGCCCTGTGGCACTCACATATGTAGCCATGAAATGCTTTGAAAGGCTGGTCATGGCTCACATCAACACCATTATCCAAGACACTCTGAACCCACTCCAATTCACATACTGCCCCAACAGATCCACAGATGACGCAAACTTTATTGCACTCCACATTACCCTCTACCACCGGGACAAGAGGAACACCTATGTGAGAATGCTGTTCATTGAATACAGCTCAGTGTTCAACAACATAGTAGCCTCGAAGCTCACCACTAAGCTAAGGTCCCTGTGACTGAACACCTCCTTCTGCAACTAGATCCTGGACTTCCTGACGTGCTGCCCCCAGGTGTTGAGGGTAGGCAACAACAAATCCGCCATGCTAACCCTCAACATGGGGGCCCCTCAGGGGTGCGTGCTTAGTTAATTTCTGTACTTCCTGTTCACCCACATCTGCGTGGGCGCGCACGACTCCAACACCATCAAATACGTTTTCAGACACACGACGCTAGTAGGTCAGATCACCGACGATGATGAGACAGTCTATAGGTAGGAGGTCAGAGAAATGGCAGTGTGACTTTGATGTCAGTAAGACAAAGGGGCTGATCATGGCCTACAGGAAATGGAGGGCTGAGCACGTCCCCATTCACATCGACAGGGCTGTAGTAGAGCGGGTCGAGAGCTTCAAATTCCTTGGTGTCCACATCACTATGAATCTATCATGGTCCAAACACCAACACAGTCGTGAAGAGGGCACGACAACACCTCTTCCACCTCAGGAGGCTGAAAAGATTTGGCATTGGCCCTCAGATCCTCAAAAAGTTATACAGCTGCACCATCAAGAGCATATTGACTGGTTGCATCACCGCTTAGTATGGCAACTGCTTGGCATCTGACCGCAAGGAGCTACAGAGGTTAGTGCGTACGGCCCATACATCACTGGAGCCGAGCTCTCTGCCATCCATGACCTCTATATCAGGCGGTGTCAGAGGAAGGTCCACCCCAAAAAATTACGACTCCAGTAATCCAAGCCACCGACTGTTTTCTCTGCTACCACATGGTAAGTGGTACCAATGCACCAAGTCTGGAACCAACAGGACCTGAAACAGCTTCTACTCCCAAGCCATCATAAGACTTCTAAACCAGACTGCTAAATAGCTCATCAAATAGCAACCATGTTGTTGTCATGTTGTGTTGCTACCATGCTGTGTTGTCATGTTTTGCTACCTTGCTATGTTGCTGTCTTAGGTCTCTCTTTATGTAGTGTTGTGTTGTCTCTCTTGTCGTGATGTGTGTTTTGTCCTATATTTATATTTGATTTATTTTACATTTTTAATCCCAGCCCCTGTCCCTGCAGGAGGCCTTTTGCCTTTTAGTAGGCCATCATTGTAAATAAGAATTTGTTCTCAACTGACTTGCCTAGTTAATTAAAGGTTAAATAAATAAAAAATAAACATACCTGAATTGACCCTTTTATGCACTAACTCTCTTGCACTGACTCTATGTTACACACACTGGACTCTGCCCACACAATTGCACTGACACACACACACAACATGCACACACATGCATACTGATACTACACACACACTCACACACACTTTCACACTCACCACATACACTGCCGCTAGTCACTTTACCCCTACCTACAGTACCAGTCAAAAGTTTGGACACAACCACTCATTCAAGGGTTTTCTTTATTTTACTATTTTCTATATTGTAGAATAATAGTGAAGACATCAGAACTATGAAATAACATATACGGAATCATACAGTAACCAAAAAAGTGTTCAACAAATCAAAATATATTTTATATTTGAGATTCTTCAAAATAGCCACCCTTTGCCTTGATGACAGTGTATCTGAGCTTTAAAGGGTCAATTTATGGGTTGTGGTGTTTGTATAAGAAAGCCTTGTGATGATAATATTCTGGATTACAGTGTGTTAGTTGAGTTCAGAATTTGGATGCTCTTTTTCAACTTGGAGAGCTATGGGGAATCCCCCCAGTTCTGTCCTGCAGGCTAGGTTTGGGACATTTCTGTGCACACCTAGAATATTTTTGCCAGGTGTTTAAAATTTAGGTGGGGATTTTGCCCTATGATGTTATGACAGAGTCAAATAGTATTTGCCAAATTGTAATTGGAGGGTTAAATCTGTACTATGTTTTTCTCATTTCAAAATATTCCCTGTGTGCTTTATCTGTAAAATACTTTATGGACACGTCAAACCGCCCGGATGAATTTACTCAAACCAAGCACCAAGATAAGTATAGTTGGTGGCATGTTTCAAGGATGTTTCTCCTAGGGTGAAATGATATATACTCTCCTGAGATCTAGACTTTTGCTGAAAGATCATTACTTAGTTTTCTGGATAGTGTCCAGTCCTTTACATGTTTTTCTAGTGTCGTGGAAATTCTTACAAAGGGACACTCTTAAGTCAATAATAAATTAATCATTGTTTATTGTCAGCGCACTGGAGAGGTTCCAACCAACTCAATGCACCATAGTACACATCAATCAGGAGCTCTGCCTGGGCAGTCCAAGCAGTTGTATTATATATGACTATACAGACAAGTTATATTTGCATGATTTAGCATAATTAATTAATCATTACCGTTTTATTTCATCCATGTGACAGACCAATATTGGTTCATAACATGTTACAGACCAATACCTCACGAGGCTTCTATCTCTCTAAGCTGAAACCTTGAAACTGAGATATCTCTCAAAACAAGGTCTGGGCATACTGCCAAATTGCTGCTACTGATAGTGAGGATTTGTACAGTCAATCACTTGCAAGAACACAGAAATTGGTTCATAGAACAGCACATGAATACAACACAGAAATGAGTTATAAGAATAGCACAAACATTTAAATTTCCCTTACACTAGTAAGGACAGGCTTTTTTTAGCCCCTGTTCTGTTGGTGAAAAGATTACTAAGTCATGGCATATAAAACAAACTATATTCCTTTGTCTTCTAGGATGAGTCCCGAAGATGTACACTGAACAAAAATATAAATGCAACAATTTTTAAGATTTTACTGAGTTACAGTTCATATAAGGAAATCAGTCAATTGAAATAAATTCAATCTATGGATTTCACTTGACTGGGAATACAGATATGCATCTGTTGGTCACAGATACCTTACAAAAAAAGGTAGGGGTGTGGATCAGAAGACCAGTCGGTATCTGGTGTGACCACCATTTGCCTCATGCAGCGCAACACATCTCCTTCTCGTAGAGTTGGTCATGCTGTTGATTGTGTCCTGTCGAATGTTGTCCCACTCCACTTCAATGGCTGTGCGAAGTTGCTGGACATTGGCGGGAATTGGAACACGCTGTCGTACACGTAGATCCAGAGCATCCTAAACATGCTCAATGGGTGACATGTCTGGTGAGTATACAGGCCATGGAAGAACTGAGACATTTTCAGCTTCCAGAAATTCTGTACAGATCCTTGCGACATGGGGCCACGCATTACCATGCTGAAACATCAGGTGATGGCGGTTGAATGGCACAACAATAAGCTTCGTTGTCCATAGCTTATGCCTGCCCATACCATAACCCCACCGCCACCATGAGGCACTCTGTTCACAACGTGGACTTCATCAAAACGCATCTGATCGGTACAGTTGAAACCGAGATATATTGGTGAAGAGCACACTTCTCCAGCATGCCAGTGGTCATCGTCAGTTACGACACCAAACTGCAGTTAGGTCAAGACAATAGTGAGAACGACAAGCACGCAGATGAGCTTCCCCGAGACGGTTTCTGACAGTTTGTGCAAAAATTCTTTGGTTGTGCAAACCCACAGCTTCATCAGCTATCCGGGTAGCTGGTCTCAGGCGATCCTGCAGGTGAAGAAGTCAGATGTGGAGGTCCACCACCCCCTCCCCCCGAACACCTGCCCTCACCATTGTTAACAGATCTGTAGGATAATGGTGGGGCGAAGGACACGGACTACTGTTCGCCCCCGCCTCCCACTAGCACAGCAGATGGGAGGATGGGGCGACACAGTCTGTTAGCTAACTAGCTAGATTGCTAATTAGAGACACCGTGTGCTAGCTAACATGTTAGTTAACTAGATAGCACACGGTGTCACCCCCGCCTCCTGTGTACCAGACTAGCTGGCTCAGCTAGCACAGTGTCCTTTGCTCCCACTTACCAAACACCTGCCCTCGCTGTCGTTAACGGAACTGCGGGAAAACAGTGGCCGACCGGCGGGGACGAAGAACACCCTCTACCGGTGTACGGCTAGCTATTTACAGTTGTCGCTACCCCCCCTTCTTCTGTGGGGGTTTATCGGCAGCTGGCATCCAATGTTATTGTGCATCAACACCACCTATTGTAATGAAGCAGCCTCGCCTCCCGCCTGTCCTAACAAAAAACTGTAACAATAGAAGTACAGAGGGGTTCCTGCAAATGCAGGAACGCCCCGGTTTGCAGGCGGCAATTGCACCCTTCTTCCTTAACTTTGACTCACCTCAAGCCGGAAGAAAACCTCTGCCAAAGACCAAAAAGAAATGTCACAACATATGCGCAAACGTTTGACTGGGTAAAAGTTTTATTTAACCTTTAACTCGGCAAGTCAGTTAAGAACAAATCATTTTTTACAATGGCGACCTACCCCGGCGAAACCCTAACGCTGGGCCAATTGTGCGCCACCGTTTGGGACTCCAAATCACGGCCAGGTGTGATACAGCCTGGAATCAAACCAGGGTCTGTAGTGACACCTATAGCACTGAGATGCAGTGCCGTCGACCACTGCGCCACTCGGGAGCCCAACTTACCTACACCAAAATCACACATCTGCAAAGAATAAATGATTAACCTCGACAGCAAGGCTACACAATGCAGGAAACAGTCCCATCACTGGATTGTCATGCTGGATTGACCAATTTAAATAAAAACTCATTAAAGTGTATTTCTATATTTGCACATTTGACCTCAAAAACACCCAACAATACTAGGGGGGGGGGGGGGGGAGTTCTCTGTAGTCTGTGCATAATCACATTGTCTGATCATACAATGAAATTGACATTTAGCAGCAGGTAAAAAAATAAACAAATATCACAACATAAACAAGAAATGGGCACTTCTACAGTGACTTTCACCCATTGAACAATATTTACACCACATGCCTCTGTGCAGTAAATGTACAAATTCAGACTGGTTACTAACTCTTAATAGCAATCTGGTCATGTGTACCTTACACCAACTTCTCTACTTATGAAGGAGAGCCTTAATACTGTGAAAGGTCAAGGTTTTCATGCCTCAATATAACCTACACGGCAGAGCTTCAGGTATCTTTCAAACACAGAAGGGAATGTAAACTCAGTCAACCATTTAAAAGACACCCGTATTTCCTTGTGTGTGTAATAATTTCATCCATCAGTAGACAGGTTAAGACCAGATGTCCAGAAGATAGACTTGCCATTTTAACCAATCAAATTACTGTAGATAACTGTTACCTGGCCTTTTCCACATGACCCAAACACTTACAAAAAATTTTAAATAGCTTTTAGCCTATATTCCCCTCTGTCCTTTACAAAGGAGCCTAAAGGCCCAGTGCATTAAAACAAATATATATTTCCTGTGTTCAATATACATATTTCTACAATTGAGGTTGAAATACTGTGACATTTTGAAAATGGTGATAGTGTAAGAGCTGTTTGAAAAGACTGGCTCAGAGTTTTGGTGTGTCTGGTAACATCACAAATAAGAAAGAGCTCTGTCAATAGATCACTCCCAGACAATCCTTGCAAAATTCTTGCTTGAGGAATTGCTCTTCACCAAGAATCTATGTGTCTTGTTGACCACATTAATTGAACAGTCACAGTAAGGTATTTAATTGTTACCCAGAAATGATTTGATAGAGATAAAAAACAGCTACATTGGACCTTTAACAAACTATATGGTTTGTATAAAATCTTAACACCTACACTCAACGTGGCAACTCAGTGGCTTAAAAAACTAATTTAATTATATTCAGAACCGACCATGACACTCAAGTAAAAGTGATTCATACCAATTTCTCAGGTAATCAAATATACACCAGTCATTTAAATGTGTGGTCTCTCAAAGTGTATATAAATGTGGGTACTCTTGAATGTTCAAATCAGTGTCTTTTTTTTTTTTTTTTTTTTTTAAATACAGCCATATAGCATTTGCACACTCAATTAAGTCCTCTCATACATGCAACATGAAAAAAGTATTTATATACATGTTATTTTCCCGTTATAATCCAGTCTTTCACGGATTATAAATAGGAGAAAGGAAGTATGGTAGTCCATGTCACTGCTCGTCATTTCACTTGGGATCCTCAATAATGCCTTTGCTGAGGTCTGTCATTTTGGGGTATTTTACTTTCTTCTGGTCCAGCTCGTTCTGAGCCCATAACAGCAGCTTGAGTAGCTTGGCCAGCTTGGGCGTTGACTCCCTGTTCTCATAGTCCAACACAGCCTGGTTCACCTCACTCCACACCTGAAGAGCATTCAGAAGGGAAAGAATGGTGTGTCAATTACAGGAATACAGTCACACAGAACACCTATAAAAAAGGAGACCCCTTTACAAATGCACATTAAGGCTATTAGTAAAATACGTGAAGTAAGATCTGCATCTCTTCAACTTCAGATGTGCACATTTTATTTTTACACTATCCTTACATTAGCCTTGGATGTGGTGTGGCCAAAGGCACATTCCTGTGTGCAGCTAATAGCATACCATAAATACCTTAGTATTTAGAAAAACTAAATAAGGATAACTATACAGGAGCATCTCATCCAAACCATGTTGCACACATGATCACCGCAAAGCGTTACAAAGCGTGTGGCCATTTTGAAAACCTGTAATTTTCAATTTGGCCAGCAGCAAATGCTGTATACAGGCATTTTATTTATTTAACTAGACAATTCAGTTAAGAACAAATTCTTCTTTACGATGACGGCCTACCCCGGACGACGCTGGGCCAAGTAAGGTAAGTCTTTTTACACTACAAAAATATGTAATGGAACTAGTATGTGTTGTCAAACTAGTGTAGCGTAAAGAGGCTCTAATAATACAATGATGCAGATTATAGACCAACCACACACACCTTCTGTCGCTGCATCATGTTAAGCAGGTCTCCAAAGGGCGACTCCTCTGGGGTATCGAAGGCAAGAAGAGCCAGCGTCCTCTCCATCTCTGTCAAGCACTCCCTGCTCTCCTCCCCCTGCTCTGCCAGCTGTGTCTGGGCAAACTCCAACGCAGACTCAGTCTCCCGCAGCCTGATTAACTCAATCAAGTGCTGTTGCTACAAAGAGGAAAAGGGGAAAGAAATGGAGCGGGATGACAGTTTTGGTGTAGGCAATGGACATCCACATCGAGATGCTTATGATTTGGACAGGAGCTGGTCCCAAAACAGTCCACTGAGGGCATCCTTACCTGCAGGTGAAAGTACAGGTAGCGCTTGGTGTCAAGCAGTTCTGGGTGTAAGCGGTTGATGAGTGCGATGGCCTCCTGTATTTGCCCCTTTAGGATCATCTCTCTGATCTTTATCCTCTCATCCAGCGAGTCCAGGTCCACACTGGGCTCGATCCCAGACTCCATCCGGAACTTCTCAGCTGCCTCTTTAAACCCCTCTGTACAAACACAGACAAGAGTGAGACCATCAAAATCACAAGAACAATTAACCGGATATAGGATAGATCAAGGAAAAAGGTGAGTGATTCTGCAAGTAGAAACGAGCTGAAAAGCCAAAGACGTTTGGAGCAGAACAGTAAACTGGGATTGAGCGCAGATTGGAGGTTGTTTTAGCAGCAAATGACAAAGTGTGAATGATGGTATACCTGTCACCAGGTAATTCATAATAAGCCGGTTCATGTCAGCCCTCTGTATTTGTACATTGTTCAGTTTGTCCATCCATTCGTCTTTCGTAATATCTTCAGGCTTTTCCATGTAACTCATCATTGGATCCTGCAAAATTTGAATATGAAAATAAATAAATGTGTTGTAGCAGGTATCTAGTTATTGCACTGACCTGCCGTTTATGTCAAGAGTGACTGAAGTAGTGTTTGAAAAACCAAAACAACGTTAGCTAGCTAGCATCGCTTTAAATTGTATTGCTAAAACAGTATAGAGAGACAGAAGTGAAATACAATTCAATTTCAAATTACTGTGCCGGTGGGCAGGATGTTTGGTCATTATGACGTGGGGCATGAGACAATATCTAAAAGGATCGTATTAAAGCAAACTTTGTCACATGCACCGAATATAAAAAGGTGTAGACCTTACAGTGAAATGCAGTTAAGAAAAATAAGAAGTAAAAAATATAAGTAACATAGTTAAAGAGCAGCAGTAAAATAACCGTAGCAGGGCTATACACAGAGGGTACGGGTACAGAGTCGATGTGTGGGGGCACAGATTAGTCAAGGTAATATGTACATGTAGAGTTAACGTGACTATGCAAAGATAACCAGAGAGTAACAGCAGCGTAAAATAGGGGTATAGAGGTCCTGGATGGCAGGAAGCTTGGCCCCAGTGGTGTACTGGGCCATACGCACTACCCTCTGTAGTGCCTTGCAGCCAAGCAGTTACTATAACCAGGCAGTGATGCAACCAGTCAAGATGCTCTCGATGGTGCAGCTGTAAAACCTTGAGGATCCATGCCCAATCTTTTCAGTCTCCTGAGGGGGAAATAGGCTTTGTCGTGCCTGCTTTACAACCGTCTTGGTGTGATTGGACTAGGGTTGCAAATTTTGGGGAATATTCAGGCGGAAACTTTGTGGGAATATGAAAATTAATATTAAATACCATTTAAAATGTAGATTTTTTTGCATTGGATCAATTTACCATATCATATGGAGACAGAAACAAATCTTTAACCTTATAAGTAGGAATAATTGCAAATGATTAAATCCCAATAGATTTTTGTTGTTACAAATTGAACTTTAATTAAATGAGTTGACAATTTACATGGGATGATTTCACTGATCAACAAAAGGGAATATTGAATGATCGCATCTCCCAAAAAGGACATACATCTGTAAAATGATAGTCTAGAAACTAAAGCTTTGGTTGTCTTCCTCTCAGGCTTCCATGTCTCCTCCCTGGACGTCCTCAATGTCCACCTCTTGAACATCAGACTCTAGGGCCTCATCTTCACGTTCACTTTCCAACCTTGTTGAGGATGGCTCGTTGTCAGGCTCAAAAAGCCTCAGATTTGCCCGGATGGCCACCAATTTGTCAACCCTTGTATTGGTCAGCCGGTCGCATGCTTTGGTGTGTGTGTTCCCAAACAAGGACCAATTGTGCTCTGAGGCGGCTGATGTTAGTGGGATTTGGAAGATGGAGTCAACAGAGGAAAGAGCCTCAGACCCACAAAGTCCCTTCCACCAGGTGGCTGATGAGATATGTTGGCACAACTGCTATATGGCATCTCCAGCCCAAACCCTTGCTTGGAAGTATACTTCGCCAGACTGCCAAGAACCTTGCCCTCATCCAGGCCAAGGTGGCGAGGCACGGTATGACACCGTGTCTTGTTGATCTCTGCACCGGACAGGATGCTCTTGCCAGCATACTTGGGGTCCAACATGTACACTGTGGCGTGTATGGGCTTCAGGCAGAAGTCTTCACGCTTTTTGATGCATTTCAGAACTGCAGTTTATACTGCTTGGAACAACAGTGATGTGGGCAGGACAGTACAGATATCTTCTCTTACATCTGCAAGCAGTCTGAACATTAGACAGGATGGAATTGTCTCCCTCAATCTGTGCAATGGCTACTGCTTTAGGTTTCAGGAGTTTCAGGCTGCTTACCACTCTCTCCCAAAATACATCATCCAGGAGGATCCTCCTGATGGGGCTTGTCCATATCAGCAGACTGAGATATGGCCATTTCTTGGAGAATCCTTCCCCTCCAGGAGACTGTCAAACATAACACCACCCCAATGGGTGTTGCTGGGCAGCTTCAATGTGGTGCTCTTACTTTTCTCGCTTTACTTGGTGAGGTAGATTGCTTCTATAACTTGACCCTTCACATACCTAACCATTTCCTTGGCTCTCTTGTAGAGTGTATCCATTGTTTTCAGTGCCATGATGTCCTTGAGGAGCAGATTCAATGCATGAGCAGCACAGCCAATGGGTGTGCTGTGAGGGTATTTGTCACCAGTGCAAATACCTTCTGTGGTCCAAGGTCATTGATGACTGCAGTCAAGCCATCTGCAATGTAGAGACCAGTGTCTGTTGTCCCTTGTGTAATACTGGTTGAGGGGTGGAGATGATATCTTTAATTATTCCTTGCCCGCGAATATTCGACCACCCATCAGAGATGATTGCAATAGTCTGCTTTCTCTATGATTTGCTTGACCTTCACTTGAACTCTGCATTCAGCAAATGAGTAGATGAAGCATGTCTGGTTGGAGGGGTGTATGCTGGGTGAGGAACATTCAGAAATCTCTTCCAATACACATTGCCTGTGAGCAGAGGTGAACCAGTTGCATACACAGCTCAAACCAGACATTCAACAGCATTTCTGACTACGTTCCTCCATTGAGTCAAAATAAACTTCTGGTTCCAGGAGGACCATGAGCTGTTGCTATCGATAAGGTGTCTGATTCATAATTTTCACCTCTAATAGAAGAGGGACTTTTGTCAGAGGTTGCTTGTTATGAGCATTGAGGGAACTTTATGCACTTGCCCAGATGATTCTGCATCTGTTGTATTCTTCACATATGATTTGGACACAGTATTTGCAAATGTACACAGCTTTTCCTTCTACATTAGCTGCAGTGAAATGTCTCCACACATCAGATAGTGCCCGTGGCATTTTCCTGTAAACATTAGGGGAAAAACATTTGTAAAACATTTGAAATACAATTCCATGTACAAATAAATAATTAAGCAGTTACATTGAACAACCCCTTTGTAAGATAAAGGTTTTAAAATTAAATGTGTGGAAACAGGTGAATTTACATCAGTTAGCAGGCTCAAGCAAGCTAAAACCCACATGGTAGCAAAAACTAACCAGCAGAAATTGTTAACAAGTTAGAAATTATTTAAACACACATTGCTGTAGGCTACTATTTACTAGTTTACAAAAAAATTATGTCATAAAATATATTCACCCCACCCAGTATTGTAATCACAACATACCAGAAAGCATGTAGTCCTTGGCTCAGACAGTGTGGTGGTGTGGACTCAATAGCATCTCATTAGTGTGGAAGCTCTTGAGAAACAGCTGTACATGTGATGGAATGCACTGTGCATGCAGATGGTTGCAATTTCATTGAATTGGGGATAGTTTAACCAAAATATGCCACAAGACCTAGAATTGCCTTATGTGTATCCCACAAAAAAGTTGTTATAAGCCAACCTTTTTGATGAATTTAAGCAAAATTCCCAGGCTTAACTTCACATGGAAATTTCCCGGAAAGTTTCCGACCCTTTGCAACCCTAGTTTGGACCATGATAGTTTGTTTTTGATGTGGACACCAAGGAACTTGAAACGCTCAACCTGCTCCACTACAGCCCCGTCAATGAGAATGGGGGTGTGCTTGGTCCTCCTTTTCCTGTAGTCCACAATCATCTCCTTTGTCTTAAATCACATTGAGGAAGAGATTGTTGTTCTGGCACCACACAGCCAGGTCTCCCTTTAGGCGGTCTCATCGTTGTGAGTGATCAGGCCTACCCCCCCCCCCCCCCCCATGTTGAGGATCAGCGTAGCAAATGTGTTGTTACCTACCCTTACCACCTGGGGGAAGCCCATCAGGATGTCCAGCATCCAGTTGCAGAAGGTGGTGTTTAGTCCCAGGGTTCTTAGCTTAGTGATGAGCTTTGAGGGTACTATGGTGTTGAAAGCTGAGCTGTAGTCAATTAAACAGACTCACTTTCTCTTCTTACCTCATGTCAAAATAAGTCATGTACGTACGCCATACGTGGAAAAAAAAAAGTTATAATTTATGGGGGACTTTTACATTGACAGAAGGTAAGCAGAAGGGAAGTGGATCTACAACAGACCCACCTTTGGTAAGTCTGTTTAAGGCTAGGCACCACACCATTTTCTCTTAATCATATCACAATCAACTTTTACCAGTTGAATGTAGACAAATTAAATAAAAATTTGTATTATGATTTGAAATATTTTATATACAAAGATATGCAAATGAGGTGATGTCTCATTAAATATGTGCATGTTTGCATACCAGACAAAAAAAAATTCTAGACACTGGATGAAGTTAGCCTAAATATTTTTGTTTCATTTTGTGACAAAACACTCTAGGACCAGACTTGTCCATTACAGATAAATACTTGTTTCATCTTTCTATCTGTAAAACACTAAGACATGTATGTAAAATGCATTATTGGCAAATAAAATGTTATCTACAATAGATAATGTACAGCATATCAACAATTCCCCCTGGGCAAGTCTGGAGAATATAGTACTGAAGCTAAGAAAAATGTGTTGGGGTGTGGGAAGAGTCTGACTTCCGAGAACAGGCAGTTAAAGACAAGTAAACTGAATTAAGACGACCAAACGCCAAAGGCCTGTTTAGACCCAATCACCATCTCTTCAAAGTAAGTTATTAAATGTAGTCCAGTTTGTAACTCTACGAAATGGACATTGAAATTGTGTAATTCAATGTAGCTAGTAAGCTTGGAAATTATTGATGACCATTTTAAAAAGTGGTTAAAATATATTTTTATATATTAATTAGCTAATATGACAAACTAAAGAAAATATATTTATGAAGTTATTTAAAATTGCTTACTTTTTGAAAATACTCATTAATGGACCAAAATACCAAAAAAATAGATAGGTAGATGCAAAAATGTCATTATAGCCTGTGGTGCCTGGCATTAATAATACAATCCTTTAGATATGTTGTCTCAAATTCCCCCGTCATAAATGGCCAACCCTCCACTCACAGCACAGTAACGTTAAATACAATTCCCTTTCAACTTAGCTTCTGGCTTCCCACGGCGGTTTTGTGCAACCCAATATAATTGAAAGCAGCGATTGTGTATGTAAATACGCCAGCAAAACACCTACCTGAAATGACTTGTTGTGTTGTTTGCTAACGTAGCTAGCAAGCTGCTTGTTGGTGCATCGCCCACCAACGTGTAATTTTAACATCCGAAAGCTCGATTTGACACATGAACGAAAAGTACAATACAATAAATAATAACAATCATTATCTATATGAAATATAATAGACAGCTGTATTGTAAAATGACATACAGCTACCTACCTGTAACAATCTTTCGACTTCGGCAACAGCCGTGTAGTTGCTTCACGCTCTCTCGCGAGAGCCAAACCTGATTTGTGGGAACAAGAACAACGATTGGTCAGTGGAATGATGGCATGGTTACTTTATACATCAGTGGGTTACCAGGAACAGTAGCAATGGTGGGGTCTGTTCAGAAGGATTCAACGTTACAAAATGGTCAGATAGAAATACATTTTGTAGAACAGATGTTCCGTCTTGTAGAATTGGGCTACAAGGTTCTAAAAGTTTCACCTCATTGAATATTTAAGTGATAATGCCCTCGAAGACGGTGCTTGGAGGATATATTGGCACGGGTGTTGTTCATTCAGGATTAGACCCACCCGTTGGAAAAACGTGCCAATATATCCCCCAAACACCGTCTTCGAGGGCATTATCACTTTTTTTCATCCTTCCACAAGATATAGTCCCTACACAAATCAATGGTTGCTAGAGATGCCCATCCCTTGCTTGCTAACTAGCCAACTACGGCTAATTTAGTCACGTCAAAAAGTGCAGCCAGAATAACAGCAAAGTAACTGCATTTGCATTTGTTTAAGCTGTTTTCTAGTTACATTTATTTGGACACATCCATAACAATAAGCTGACGAAGCGCGATTTCGCCTGGCATAGAAAATGTGCTCACTCGTCAGGACACTGTTGTTCAGAGGAGCTACGCAATATAACACAGCTACAGTAACACAATCACTTCAAACGGAAGCTTGAAAGACTGCAAATGAGCTGCGTTTCGTTTTGACTTTTTCAATTGACATCGTTTTGTATATATCCATAAAAATGATGCCAGCTGAATCATGATTTCGACTGGCTGAGAAACGTTGCCTGCCTGTCTATCTCGTCCCGACTCACGACAAATTCATTACTTTGGGACAGCAGGAGATCGAATTTGAATATTGAAACAATGTTGCAAATGTCAGAGAGACAGACAGCACTGTTTATACAAATCTTGTTCATTCAAGATTAGACCCACCAGTTGTATAAAAGGGTTTATACTCGTTTATACCTGAATGCTGATTGGTTAAAACCGCATTCCAGCCGCGTCTATTCCACAAGTTGCCACCGGCTAAATCTATTACATTAAAATGCCTATTTACTCTGTTCCATCTGACTGCGCAATCCATTGTCTCATCAGCCCAGCCAAGCAATTTATAAACTGGATCTCCACTATAAACAAAACATCTAGACATTATCTCACATTTCTTTTAGACTAACATTTAGTTTTCAACAGTGGACATTTAAGACCCCTGACAACATATCTTCCAAACACCAGCTTCTCTGGCATTATCATTTAAGTGTAACTCGAAAGTCTATTCTGTGGATTAAGGCAAAGTGAAAATTACATAAAGTAATGTATTGGGTTTTAGGGTTTACCCCTCTTTGAGTAATGTAGAAATGAACATGCCTTTTTGAAAATGCAAAGTGAAACTGAAATTACAAAAGTGTAAATGGTTTTGGAATGGGATTTTTTTCTCCATCAGTCTAGATTTATTGTGCCTAATGAAATGTGATACGTTTTCAAAATTTCATATTTAAAAAGAACATGGTGAAGTTAATAATTGGTGGGTGTGTAAAGTTATTAGAGACTTGCTGTAAGGGACATAGATCACACTTTTGAATGTAAAATATGTGCTCACTGCTCAATATTCATTGTCGATGGTCAAAATATAAAATTACACATTTTAATGCGGGTGTTAAACATTTATGTTGTCTTTGCTGATGTTATTTTCAATTTGATCGTTTTATCCCTCCTTTTCCAGTGACCCTCTGGAGGAAAAATCTCTGAGGAGGTCTCTGGTTGAGAATCACATAGGCTGTATTACTTACTACACTTAACAAAAATCTAAATACAACATGCAACAATTTTAAAGATTTTAATGAGTTACAGGTCATATAAGGAAATCAGTCAATTGAAATAAATTCATTAGGGCCTAATCTATGGAATTCCCAATGACTGGTTAATACAGATATGAATCTGTTGGTTACAGACACCTGTGGGGGCGTGGATCAGAAAACCAGTCAGTATCTGGTGTGACCACCATTTGGCTCATGCAGCGCAACACATATCCTTCACTTAGAGTTAATTAGGCTGTT
This sequence comes from Salvelinus fontinalis, assembly GCF_029448725.1. Lineage (NCBI taxonomy): Eukaryota > Metazoa > Chordata > Actinopteri > Salmoniformes > Salmonidae > Salvelinus > Salvelinus fontinalis. The sequence continues at coordinate 17,257,511 of NC_074672.1, read as the reverse complement.
GATTGTGGCTTGTGGAATGTTGTCACACTCCTCTTCAATGGCTGTGCAAAATTGCTGGACATTTGCGGGAACTGGAACACACTAGTGGCGATTTTAGCATGTAAATCTTGGTGGGAATTGTTTTTTTTTTTAAGTGTGATGCATGCCAACAAAGCCACTACACAACACAACACTAAACAATACATGAATTGCACTATAACAGTGACAAACGGTGCCCAAAAACTGTTAGGGCCTACATAAAGCTGTCCCAACAGCAGTCCCAACATCTTACCACTGCTACACCTGGCTATCAGCAGAGCCTTGTCTGGCAGCGAAACAGTTAATTCAGCCTCATTTACTGCCTTTAAAAAAAACATTGCTGATATGGCTGACTTGCTTAAACAAATGTGGTTTCTAATGACGAGCGAGCTAGGACGGAGGTATATAACTACTTGTTCAGCACTTTTGAAATGTACAGCGACAAAATTCAGAACATGTGCCGTTCTTACAGTGTTCTCCTTGTACACCAAGTCAGAACCGTAGGATAAATTAAGGGGGCATATAAGCAGACAATGAAAGCTCTTACAATATTCAATGATTGCACCACCAAGTCAGAACAGTATTCAAAATTAAGAGGGGTAAATAGACCAAATTATTAGGGTGAGACACATGGGCTACTAACATCTTACTACACAACATACACTTAGTATTACTTTCTTAGCTACAGTATACATATCTCCCTGGCATATTACATAATTTATGCAGCACACAATACATCTTTAGACTCACCGTGTTGTGCTGTGCTTACTTGAACAGGAAGGTTGCGTGGCGGTCCTTCGTGGGCAAATTTTGTCATCAAAGTCTGGCATTCTCTGGATTTATGATACTTTCAAAACACCTGGGAACTCTGAAAAAAATAAGGTTGAATCATGATGACGTCATTGATCTTCAGGTTGTAGCTCTAGAAAGAGGCCGGATTTACAATTCCGAGTTGGATGACCGTTCAAAAAGTATTTTCCCAGTCGGAGCTTGTTTATTCCTGACTTCCCAGTTGTCTTGAGCTCACTGAAGTCTAGTTATCGCAGTTCCGAGTTAACAGTTGTGTTGAGCGCGGCACAAATTGTGCTTGATTGACAGCATGGCCAATGTTGAATGTTTATCATTTTAAATTTGGAAAAGAGCCCCTTAATCCCAGATTTGGAACCACACAGCCACTCCACTGAATAGCAGGCTAGTGATTGTTTTGCAATGCTTGCAGTTAGCCACTGTCACTGATTTCTTCCAACTTGTTGTGTTATGTTTATGTCCAATGGCCAATGGCCAATGAGCACCGATACAGTTTATCTATAATTTCTCTTCCTTATTTATCTTTATATGACAAGGATTAAAGAGGATTTGCCAGTAGATTGTTGACTTGATTCATGATGATGACTGCTAGCTAAGATTTTGAAAGTATGATGTTGACATGATCAGTCCAATCAAAGCTACTGTACATATAATGTGATTTGACATCATTTTATCTGTGGCCAATGACCTTGAGCCTTCTTGGATGGGCACTTCTAATGTAACTCTATGGCAGTACCCAAGGGGCTAGAATTTTCTAGCTCTACCCTTAGACTTGGTGGTGATGTAGTGTCCCCATGAGTGACAGAACACTGAGCCAATCACGGTGCAATGCTCCGTATTTTCTGCTGGCTTGCCCCACCACCACAGAAAGCACTGAGCTAGGCTGAAACACCTGCATTTTGGAGCTACCTTACTCAAGAAACAAAAAAGAGACCATGTTTGTATGTGGCTTTATTAACTCAATGATATTTTCTTTTTTTACATTGTTTGCAAACTGATATTTGACACGTACTAATGCCAAAATAATATCCAAAACAGGCAAAAAATGCGGTCCCCACCTGCCCTGAATAACAGGTCGCCACTGGAACACACTGTCGTACATGTTGGTCCAGAGCATCCCAACATGCTCAATGGGTGACATGTCTGGTGAGTATTGAGACCATGGAAGAACTGGGACATTTTCATCTTCCAGAAATTGTGTACAGATTCTTGCGACATGGGGCAGTGCATTATCATGCTGAAACATAAGGTGATGGCGGTGGATGAATGGCACGACAATGCGCCTCAGGATCTCATCACAGTATCTCTGTGCATTCAAATGGCCATTGATCAAATGCAATTGAGTTCATTGTCCGTAGCTTATTCCTGCACATACCATAACCCCATCGCCACCATGGGGAGCTTTGTTCACAACGTTGAAATCAGCAAATCTGTCACCCATACGACGCCATACACACTGTCTGTACAGTTGAAACCGGGATTAATCCGTGAAGAGCACAGTTCTCCAGTGTGCCAGTGGCCATCGAAGGTGAACATTTGCACACTGAAGCCGGTTACGACGCCGAAATGCAGTCAGGTCAAGACACTGGTGAGAACGACGAGCACACAGATGAGCTTCCCTGAGACGGTTTCTGACAGTTTGTGCAGAAATTCTTCGGTTGTGCAAACCCACACTTTCATCAGCTGTCCGGGTGGCTGATCTCAGGTGAAGAAGCGGAGAATGTGGAGGTCCTGGGCTGTCTTGGTTACACGTGGTCTGCAGTTGTGAGGCCGGTTGGACATCCTGCCAAATTCTTTAAAATGATTTTGGAGGCGACTTCTGGTCGAGTTATTAACATTAAATTCTCTGGCAACAGCTCTGGTGGACATTCCTGCAGTCTGCATGCCAATTGCCCGCTCCCTCAAAACTTAAGAAATCTCTGGCATTGTGTTGTGTGACAAAACGGCACATTTTAGAAATGCCTTTTATTGTCCCCCAGTACAAGGTGCACCTATGTAAGGATCATGCTGTTTAATCAGATTCTTGATATGCCACACCTGACTGGTGGATGGATTATCTTGGCAAATGAGAAATGCTCACGAACAGGGAATGTAAACAAATTTGTGCAGAAATGTAGAGAAATACGTTTTTTGTGTTTATGGAACATTTCTGGTATATTTTATATCAGCTCATGAAACATGGGACCAACACTTTACATGTTCCGTTTATATTTTATTTTTTCTTCGAAATGACTTCAAGATCAAAATACTGTATCACTTTGTAGTTAGTTATGTTTATTTCCTATTACTGACCAGGACGATGGGCACCCAAATATGTCGTTCTGCCCCTGAACAAGGCAGTTAACCCACTGTTCCTAGGCCGTCATTGTGAATAATAATTTGTTCGTAACTGACTTGCATAGTTAAATAAAGGTTAAATAAATAAAATAAAAAATACACTTCAGTCCCCATCAATGAGTGTGCGCACGTCGATTGGGGGTTTGGTCGGGGGGCGGGGACAATATACTGCAGCTGTCCATGGTTGGGTTTGGTGGGTGCGCGCGGTTCTCTGGGATGCGACCATAATCACAAACCGTTATTATATCGCTCTGGATCATTTCCCTATACAGTTCATCAAAACCAACTACAAGAGGTAAGCATTCTCATGGATGTGGATTGTTAATTTTTTTTTGTACCCATTTTCTCTTTGCCCTTGAATATTACTGCTGATTTGAGCGAGTTCTGTCTTACATCTAGAGAAGGCCAGCAAGCAAACCAACATGGATGCTGCGCAGTCCTGCTGGTGATGCAGCTACAGAGATTAACTGCACCAAGCATCGCATTTACAGATTCAAAATAATCCTGAATATGTATTATATTCTTTCTTTGTCCTTATGGCAAACGGACATACCATGAATGATGGTCATGTATTCAATTCATTTAACCAGCGTCAAAGCGTACGGGTTTTTACATTTTTCAAACGTCGATTTTTGTGAAAATGAGTCATTTGATCAGTCTTTGTGACATGGTTTATGAATGGTACCAGCTAGTTCGGCTGGAGGTTGAAGATACAGTAGTTTATTTTGGTTGGGCGTTGAAGATTATTTTACGACTAGTCCGCCATCTCAATAAATCTAGTTTATGTTGCCGTCTGCTTCCTCAATAAATCGAGTCTATGTGGCTGGCTGCTTCCTCAACAAATCTAGTCTATGTGGCTGGCTGCTTCCTCAACAAATCTAGTCTATGTTGCCGGCTGCTTCCTCAATAAACCTAGTCTATGTGGCGGCTGCTTCCTCAATAAACCAAGTCTATGTGGCGGCTGCTTCCTCAATAAACCAAGTCTATGTGGCTGGCTGCTTCCTCAATAAACCAAGTCTATGTGGCCGGCTGCTTCCTCAATAAACCTAGTTTATGTGGCCGGCTGCTTCCTCAATAAACCTAGTCTATGTGGCGGCTGCTTCCTCAATGAATCTAGTGTATGTGGCCGGCTGCTTCCTTGGATGTAAATAATGATTCTCACTCCCCAGGACCACCTACATTAAGTCTCAACATTTCCGATATTACTTTAAATTGAGCATCCGATTGAGTACATTATTTGAACTGTCTTCGTTTTTTATTCAGGGATAGGCCTATGATGGAAAATGCTCAAGATGAAGCATTTTGGCCTTAACCTCAAGGGCCTTCTGCAGTGATGGTTTCTTAATGCTATAGGCCCTTGAGGTTCTCTGGATACTACTGTATATGCCCTTGTGCTGTCTGAAGCTATTAGTATCTTCGTGTTTGAAACATCATGCTGTAGCTTCCGACTGCGCAAGGTGATTTGTTAACTTCTTACTGATTTCCTATTGCAACAATTGACACTGACAGAGTAGCTAGTTTGAAAAAAGACCCCTAGAGCACACATTGCAATTAAAGATAGTGATTTGCGTGAGACCTCAGCTCCAAATTTGACAACAGATTGACTGAAAATGACAACAAGTGAATTTGTTATTGGCTTAGTAATAGCTACAGGAATCTGGCATTTGTAGACCTATTCTAAATACAAACCCAAGATAATTTAACAGTATGTGACTAAATTGTCTCATCTGTTGTTGGAGGAAGAGGGCATCTAGGGTTACAGGCAGATTATTTACTCTGCTCTCCTTTTACATGGTAGGCCTACTGGAGTCAGGGAAACCCTGCTGACAGTGCACCAATTTGGAGTGGCGGTAGGGATAAGGTGTCCAATAGATTCCTGGAGTGTGGGAGTATTTAGTGAATTTGGAGCAGAATTGCACATGCACTGTATTTGTGAGAATGAAAAATAACACTGCTTTAGTCAACACACAGGGTGCTATAGGCTGAATAATAGAATAGCCATGACTCATTTATAAATAAACAGGTGCATTGCTTCCTTTTCTCTGTGTTCAGATTGTGAAGGACGTGAGGCATCATGGCAGCTCATGAACAGGCGAGGCAGCGCTCACTCTCCACCTCTGGTGAATCGCTCTACATTGTGCTTGGCATTGACAAGCTAGCCACTCCCGACGATATCAAGAAATCCTACAGGTCAGTTAGAGAGGCACAGACACTTACTGTAGTAGTCATACTAATACTCATAAGTAACAAAAAAAGACAAATTCACAGTGCATTTGGAAATTATTCAGATCCCTTGACTTTTTCCAAATGTTCTTACAGCCTTATTCTAAAATTGATTAAATTGTCCCCCCCCCCCCCCTCATCAATCTACACCCAGTACCGCATAATGACAGAGCAAAAGCAGGTTTTTAGAAATGTATGCAAATTTATAAAAAATTCAAAACTGAAAAATCTAATTTACATAAGTATTCAGACTCATTACTCTGTACATTGTTGAAGCACCTTTGGCGGCGATTACAGCCTTGAGTCTTCTTCTGTATGACGCTACAAGGTTGGCACACCTGTATTTGGGGAGTTTCTACCATTCTTCTCTGCAGATCCTCTCAAGCTCTATCAGGTTGGATGGGGAGCATCGCTGCACAGCTATTTTCAGGTCTCTCCAGAGATGTTCAAACGGGTTCAAGTCTGGGCTCTGGCTGGGCCACTCAAGGACATTCAGAGACTTGTCTTGAAGCCACTCCTGGGTTGTCTTGGCTGTGTGTTTAGGGTCGTTGTCCTGTTGGAAGGTGAACCTTCACCCCAGTCTAAGGTCCTGAGCGCTCTGGAGCAGGTTTTCATCTAGGATCTCTATGTATTTTGAATCTTGTTTCTCATGGTCAGAGTCCTTTAGGTGCCTCTTGGCAAACTCTAAGCGGGCTGTTGTGCCTTTTACTGAGGAGTGGCTTCCGCCTGGCCACTCTACCAGAAAGGCCTGATTGGTGGAGTGCTGCAGAGATGGTTCCCCTTCTGGAAGGTTCTCCCATTTACACAGAGGAACTCAGGAGCTCTGTCAGAGTGACCATCGGGTTCTTGGTCACCTCCCTGACCAAGACCTTTTCCCCCGATTGCTCAGTTTGGCCGGGTGGTCTGCTCTAGGACGAGTCTTGGTGGTTCCAAGCTTCTTCCATTTAAGAATGATGGAGGCGCTGTGTTCTTGGGGATCTTCAATGTTGCATACATTTTTTGGTACCCTTCCCTAGATTTGTGCCTCGACACAATCCTGTCTCGGAGTTCTATGGACAATTCCTTCAACCTCATGGCTTGGTTTTTGCTCTGACATGCACTGTCAACTGTGGGACCTTATATAGACAGGTGTGTGCCTTTCCAAATCATGTCCAATCAATTGAATTTACCACAGGTGGACTCCAATCAAGTTGTAGAAACGATGATCAATGGAAACAGGATGCACTTGTGCTCAATTTCGAGTCTCATAACAAAGGGTCTGAATACTTATGTAAATGTTTTTGTTTTGCAAAAATTTATAAAAACACGTTTTTGCTTTCTCATTATGGGGTATTGTGTGTAGATTGATGAGTTTTATTTAATACATTTTAGAATAGGGCTTTGATGTAGCAACATTTGGGAAAGGTCAAGGGTCTGAATACTTTCCAAATGTACTGTATGTTGTCTTTATTGGTAGGTTTTAATTCTCACTATTTTGTGTTCTTAGAAAACTTGCATTGAAATTCCACCCTGATAAGAACCCAGATAACCCAGAAGCTTCTGACAAGTTTAAGGAGATCAACAATGCCCATGCCATTCTGAATGACCCCACCAAGCGGAACATCTATGACAAGTACGGCTCCCTGGGACTGTACGTGGCTGAGCAGTTTGGCGAGGAGAACGTGAACACCTACTTTGTTTTGTCCAGCTGGTGGGCTAAGGTGAGACTGTGAGGGGCCATGGGGAGGTGGGGGACGTGAAGGGTTGACATGTAGAGTGGACTTAGGGTCAAATATAACACTATATTTTATAACAGGGCATAAACACAGGTAAAAAGAAAGCCTCTCTATAAAAAGAAAGCCTCTCTAACACTGTTGGCTATTGTTATTGTTTTTTCTTCTTGATATCTCTGTCTCTCTCACACACACCACCTTGTTTTCCCTCTGCAGGCGTTGTTTGTGTTCTGTGGCCTAGCCACTGGCTGCTACTTCTGCTGTTGTCTGTGTTGTTGCTGTAACTGCTGCTGTGGGAAGTGTAAACCACGGCCCCCAGAGGGCCAGGAGCCCGACTTCTATGTGTCCCCTGAGGACCTGGAGGCCCAGATGCAGTCTGACGAGAGAGGTGAGATCGACTGCTTATTGTGTAAGAAACATGTTTCTGCATGAACACAAATCACATAACTTTACCAGAAGTTTGCAACCCTATCACTAACACTTGACTTGTCTCAATTGCATTGTAATTTACTATCACTGACCTTTTATATCTTACCGTATGTGTGCTTGTGTAACGCTCTCTCTCTGACAGAGGGTGGCGGTGAAGCCATCTTGGTGCAGCCATCAGCGACAGAGACCACCCAGCTGACGTCAGATGGTCACCATTCCTCCTACCAGACCGACATGGGCTTCAACTAAACCCCATCCCTATCCTGGCCTGTGGCCCTGTCTGCTACCCTGCTCCACCTTAAAAGGATGATTAGGGCAATCTGTTTTAACTTCACTAAGAGCGCCATGTCCTGGAGAGGAGCTGGAGGAGCGAGCTTGGCCTACATACAAAACTCTTGAAGACCCCCCCCCCCCCATTTCCACCCTCTCCAGAGTGGTCCACTCTCGCCTCTATGTAGGAAGAAAGAGAAAGAAATTGTATGCTTCCTTCCCTTTTGTTCTTTTGTATTCTTTGGCCTTTGACCTCACAATCCTCCATCGCCACAGTCCCCTTTCCATATTCAGTGTGATGGTGTAGCATGCACTGAGAAAAAAAATCATTGTTTTCATTTGTTTTATTTTGTTGAATGTGACATTTGTTGTGTTTTCAGAATTCTGTTGGTGCATAGGTATGTGCAATACGTACAGTACCAATCAAAAGTTTGGACACACCTACTTATTCAAGGGTTTTTATTTATTTTGACTATTCTCTACATTGTAGAATAATAGTGAAGACATTAAAACTGAAATAACACATATGGAATCATGTAGTAACCAAAAAAGTGTTAAACAAATCCAAATCTATTTTATGCCCACCCTATGCCTTGATGACAGCTTTGCACACTCTTGGCATTCTCTCAACCATCACAGGAAAGGAAGACCCAGAGTTCCCTCTGCTGCTGTGGATATGTTCATTAGAATAACTACACCTCAGATTGCAGCCCAAATAAATGCTTCACAGAGTTCAAGTAACAGACACATCTTAACGTCAACTGTTGAGAGGAGACTGTGTGAATCAGGCTTTCATTGTCGAATTGCTGCAAAGAAACCACCACTAAAGGACACCAATAAGAAGAGACTTGCTTGGGCCAAGAAACATGAGCAATGGACATTAGACCGGTGGAAATCTGTCCTTTGGTCTGAGGAGTCCAAATTTGAGATTTTTTGTTCCAACCACTGTGTCTTTTTGAGATGCAGGTTAGGTGAACGGATGATCTCTGCATGTGTGGTTCCCACCGTGAAGCATGGAGAAGGAGGTGTGATGGTGTGGGGGTGCTTTTCTGGTGACACTGTGATTTTTTTAGAATTCAAGACATACTTAACCAGCATGGCTACCACAGCATTCTGCAGCGATATGCCTTCCCATTTGGTTTGCGCTTAGTGGGACTATCATTTGTTTTTCAACAGGACAATGACCCAACACACCTCCAGCCTGTGTAAGGGATATTTGACCAAGAAGGAGAGTGATGGAGTCTTGCATCAGATGACTTGTATCAGATGACCTGGCCTCCACAATCACCCGACCTCAACCCAGTTGAGATGGTCTGGGATGAGATGAACCACAGAGTGGAGGAAAAGCAGCCAACAAGTGTTCGGCATATGTGGGAACTCCATCAAGACTGTTGGAAAAGCATTAATCATGAAGCTGGTTGAGAGAATGCCAAGAGTATGCAAAGCTGTCATCAAGGCAAAGGGTGGCTACTTTGAAGAATCTCAAATATAACATCTTTTGATTTGTTTAACACTTTTCTGGTTACTACATGATTCCATATGTGTTATTTCATAGTTTTGATGTCTTCACTATTATTCTACACTGTAGAAAATAGTAAAAATAAAGAAAAACCCTTGAAAGAGTAGGCGTGTCCAAACTGTTGGCTAGTACTATTTGTGAGTGTGATTCCTTTGGGGTACAGTTTACTTGATGTTTTTTGCTCACTGTTAAGAGAGGCTCGGCTCAGGGAGATCTGGATAGTGAGGTGTTTTGCTGTTCATTGTCTTTGCTTCATGCTGGAGTAATCATTAAACATCCAAGGTTTGAGCTACACAATGCTCAGTTTGGAATTGCCATCAGCTGATGCCAGTTATAAACACACAGCTCCTTTCCTTCATCCACTTTTAAACCCATCGATTTGGACTCCTGTTTACCTGTGTTTGTGCCCTTCCAATTGCATTGTGGTTATATTGCCCTGAGACCTGTGCATGTAGAAGGGGCGTGGGGATTTACGACGGCAATATCATGAAATGTTGATGATGACGTCATTGTTTTCTTAACATTTGGTGGATCTTGGCTTTTCCGTTACCTGACTTGGCTTACTTTGGTCTCTTGTTTTGTGTAGGAAGTATTGTTTTGTCCTGCCCCTGAAACCTGAAACCTGAATTGAATGCTTATAATCTTCCCTCTAACTTCCCTGCATTGAAGAACTGACTAACACCAGAAGATAAATATGATACATATAGGTTTGTTTACACATGTGAATATTTTGTGTAGTTTTACTTGCCACTGTGCCACCCACAGTCCCGTTGGATTGCTTGGACGAGTGCGTCCCAGACATCTCTGAGCACCACTTCTTCTCTGCACATTTCAATGGATGTTCTCGATATCCAGTTATTTAATAGGTTTTACCAGTGCTTTCTGTTCTTGTGGTTCCAAGTGGTACCCCACACTGTCTAAGCCAAGGACCTTGACCTGCTCCATATTTAGAGTGTGATGTCCATTTTATTCCGAGCACTATTCATCTATGTTTAGATGTGACGAAAAAGTCCATGTGTAGGAAAATATTGTGAGCATTTGAAGAATATTATCATCATCGTGTTTTTATAGTTGTGTTGAAGGGAATTCTAAAGAGTTTTGTAATTGTCCAATGCTGTTAATTTGTGTTTACCTTCATTGAATTCTGAGTGTCGATATTGGTACTTTCTAAGTCATTTCATGAGTGGGCTAGCTCTACTACAGGCAGCTCTTATCCTATAACCAGAATATACTAATGTTTTTAATAGAAATATATAGAGCGCAATATACGTCCAGTGTAACTAATACATAACTTGCCATAAACAGCCATTATCTTCATTGTTTGTTTCTTTCATTAATGCCAATTACGTGTTTCAATGGTTTACAGTGATGGGTTTCTGAGCTCCTCTTGCCTGCCCTCTGCTTTTGATGGCATGGTTGTTTGACCTGTGTGACCCTTTTACAATGTTTGCTGTGCCGTCCTGAGAAAAAATCCCATAGATATACCTACCTATTATCGCTTCTTCATTGACATGTTGGAAAATGCTAATTGTTAAATGAGTTGAAATGCAATGTGTTAAAAAAACTAAAGACTACTGGATCAATGATCAGGAAATGGTGACATAACATTTTCTTGATACAGAGGACATATAGTGTAACGATAGTGATATAGTAATTTGATGCAATTGTATTTAAGGTATCTTATTTTATCATGGTTTTGATGATGAGCGGCTATAGTTATAAATGGTATGTTGTTTTGATGTGGCCATTAAATTTTGCAACGCATGGTTTAATGGTTAAGGTCTCTTGTACATACACTTAAATATGTAGTATAAATCTTGACCTTTATGTTGTAGCATGGTAATACTTGTGTGTCTGGAAGAAAACAAAGTGGGTCATTGATCTGATTTGCTGTTGGTAAAATAAATGTTCTTGAACATTTACCTTTGTTTTGCTTATCATTTCAATTCTCATGCTATGCTGCAATTACGATATTCAAGTATCATTAATCATTAAGTGTCGTGCTATTACAGTAGACTAAAAACATAATATTCTACATTCAATAGGCCTATGAAATACTGTAGGCCTACTCTAGAATATGAGGTAGATGGAGACAGAGCCCGTGCTGTGGAATCCTCTTCAGCGCTCACTCATTTTACCACTTGATGGATATTTTACCAACGCTGAAACAGCCAGCACAGCCTGCACAGGTGGCTACTTGTGTTTCCCGCAGCAGCAGCAAAGTTCGTTCTGAATGAATTAGGAAGCCTATACTTTATAAAATAAAATCGATGAACAATATGGACAATCTGTATAAAAATACATCGAATTTGTTTACTCGACAGGGGTACGCCCCATTCATCTCACACACTCACGTGCGGGATTAACTCCCATTCTTAAAACACTTAGGTGTTGAATAAACAACGCAACATAACGTTAATATTCCAATAAGACTACATTATGATCTTGATTTCCTGTATATAGCTTTGACATGTAAACCATAGCGTGATACTGAATGTGAGTACAGAGAAGCATTTGAGACATCTATTATTGAGCAGTAGGGATTGGACACCATTTAGCAAAAGCTAACAATAGCACGAACACGGAAAATAAGTGCTGGGTGAAACGGAGTTGTTCATGCCTCTGCTGATCATGAATAGGCAAGGTAAGTTACTATGGCTAGATTGTTGAATTGTTCAATGACCGACTGACATCCTACTCTGTATCACACGGTGAGATAAAGAATACTTGCCTAGATAGCCTTTCCTGCTATGCGTGATTAGCCACACGTAATGCTATTGCTAGTGCTACAGGTAGGCATGGAATTCAGCACCATGGACTGCGCACTGGGCGAAATTGAGAACAACGAATGTCTCTTGACAGCGGAGATTTAAAACAAATTATACATTTTAGAGTTCAATTCTACACATTTTTCCATGGGTTGTAGAGAAAATATTGCTGTTTTAAAACAGGTTTGCTGTAGTTGTAAACAATTTGCTATGGGGCGGAGAGAAGATATGGCACATTTTTAACAAATGTCATGCAATTCTACTAATTTTGCCATGGTGCGGAGAGAAACAGTAGCAGTTCTACAGCTAATGTCCTGCAATTCTACTCATTTTGCCATGGGGTCTAGAGAAATGTTTGCATTGCATGTTTAATATGATATCTGACTGAGTGTGACTAACAAAATCAATGGGTGCCCACCGGTCAATACCCGTGATTACTACAAGTTTAGATAGCTGACCGCTAGACTATCTTACCCATCTAAAAAAATGTGAGCTGACATGGGCTAATTGAGTGACTGATATTACAAGAGAAAGACTGCTGATGCACAACCAAATTTTGAAATTGCACCTTGTGCATTTTACTATTCTAACTCTCAACAGTAAGTTGGTATTGGTATTTTGGTATTTTATTAGCGTCCCCATTAGCTAATGCAAAAGTACACAAATCAAAAAACATAATACAGAATGACATAATGACATAATACAGAACATCAATAGACAAGGACAGAACTACATAATCAATGCATACAAACAAACTACACTACTCAAAAAAATAAAGGGAACACTTAAACAACACAATGTAACTCCAAGTCAATCACACTTCTGTGAAATCAAACTGTCCACTTAGGAAGCAACACTGATTGACAATACATTTCACATGCTGTTGTGCAAATGGAATAGACAAAAGGTGGAAATTATAGGCAATTAGCAAGACACCCCCAATAAAGGAGTGATTCTGCAGGTGGTGACCACAGGCAACATCCTCCAGCATGACCGGTTTGGCGGTGGGTCAGTCATGGTGTGGGGTGGCATTTCTTTGTGGGGCCGCACAGCCCTCCATGTGCTCGCCAGAGGTAGCCTGACTGCCATTAGGTACCGAGATGAGATCCTCAGAGCTCTTGTGAGACCATATGCTGACACATGCACATTTGTGGCCTGCTGGAGGTCATTTTGCAGGGCTCTGGCAGTGCTCCTCCTGCTCAAAGGCGGAGGTAGCGGTCCTGCTGCTGGGTTGTTGCCCTCCTACGTTCTCCTCCACGTCTCCTGATGTACTGGCCTGTCTCCTGGTAGCGCCTCCATGCTCTGGACACTACGCTGACAGACACAGCAGACCTTCTTGCCACAGCTCGCATTGATGTGCCATCCTGGATGAGCTGCACTACCTGAGCCACTTGTGTGGGTTGTAGACTCTGGCTCATGCTACCACTAGAGTGAGAGCACCGGCAGCATTCAAAAGTAACCAAAACATCAGCCTGGAAGCATAGGAACTGAGAAGTAGTCTGTGGTCACCACCTGCAGAATCACTCCTTTATTGGGGGTGTCTTGCTAATTGCCTATAATTTCCACCTTTTGTCTATTCCATTTGCACAACAGGATGTGAAATGTATTGTCAATCAGTGTTGCTTCCTAAGTGGACAGTTTGATTTCACAGAAGTGTGATTGACTTGGAGTTACATTGTGTTGTTTAAGTGTTCCCTTTATTTTTTTGAGCAGTGTATCTAGGTCAAATAGGGGAGAGGCGTTGTGCCTCGAGGTGTTGCTTTATCTGTTTTTTTAAACCAGGTTTGCTGTTTATTTGAGCAATATGAGATGGAAGGAAGTTCCATGCAATAAGGGCTCTATATAATACGGTACGCTTTCTTGAATTTGTTCTGGATTTCGGGACTGTGAAAAGACCCCTGGTGGCATGTCTGGTAGGGTAAGTGTGTGTGTCAGAGCTGTGTGTAAATTGACTATGCAAACCATTTGGGATTTTCAACACATTGTGATGCAGTCAGTCTCTCCTCAACTCTTAGCCAAGAGAGACTGGCATGCATACTATTTATATACTATTTATATCAGCCCTCTGATTACAATCAAGAGCAAAATGTGCCACTCTGTTCTGGGCCAGCTGCAGCTAAACTAGGTCTTTCTTTGCAGCACTGGACCACACGACTGGACAATAATCAAGATTAGACAAAACTAGAGCCTGCAGAACTTGCTTTTTGGAGTGTGGTGTCAAAAAAGCAGAGCATCTCTTTAGTTGAGACTAGTTGACTAAATGAAGATGAACTGCCAGTAGAGCAGTAATTGATGTCAACAACTGATTGAACATTTATGAAGTCACAGTTCGAGCATTGATATGGGTATGCATTGTAGACAATAACATCTATCCTTTCAAAGGTTACAGTGGGGAAAATGTTTCACCAAGGAACACTTCCATTGGAATATCAGGAATTGGAAGTCCGACTAACGGTCTATCAGAGGAGGATGAGTTTGATTTAAAGATGGAGCTGGCAAAGGTATTATTCTCTCTCTGTCTGTCCAACTTTGCCCCTTTGTCCCATTCTTCATGTTGTCAAACATTGTCATATTAACTTATGTTGAATGTGTCTCTTAGCATAATAGTTTGTTCAGATTTTGATTTGCACCCAAATTAATGGAAAAAGACAAGTCATAGAAAATCCACAATTTATTATTTTTAGTCTGAACGTTGTAAACTTTTCTGTCATTTTTTTCTGCTCAGACGGAGGATGAAATACAGACTTTGCGGCAGGTACTCTTGGCCAAAGAGAAATATGCAATGGACATCAAGAGGCAGCTGGGTATTGGCCCCTTCAGTGAGATTAAACAGAACCTGTCCAAAGGCTGGCAAGAAGTCCAGACCTCCAATGCGTAAGTACTTCCTCCTGTGAGATGCCCTCATGATGTCACACAACACTCCTGCTTCTTCAACTGCCTATACAACATCATCACCAGAAATGTATTCAAGTAATTATAAAGACTAAATTACCCATCTAAAAAATGTTAGCTGACATGGGCTGATTGAGTGACTGTCAGTGAATTACATAACAAGCTTGACAATAATACATCATAATTAGTATCAGAATAATAGTAATAATAATAATAGTAGTAATAATAATAATAGTAATAATAATAATAATAGTAATAATAATAATAATTTGGTGGGTACTGACAAAGACCAAAGCCAGCAGGAGTACCGTTGAGGACAGTGGTGTCTCTCTATCACACGTGAAGGATCTTTTAAACAAACAAAAAGAGACCCACAAGCAGTTGTTGCAACAACAAGAAAATAGCTTCTGTAAGTCATTGAGAGAGGACATCAGTTCAAGGCAGAATAACATGGTTGTGGACGGAATTGCAGAATCTCCACATGAGACCTGGACGGAGTCTGAGGACAAAGTGAGGGAAATGATCCCTGAGAAATTGAAGATGGACCACAGGAAGATTGAGGTGGAGCACACCCACGGGAGTGGAAAACCCGGCCCAGGTGATAGGCCCAGACCGATAGTGGTCAAGTTCCTGAGGTTCAAGGACAAGGTAGCTGTTCTGGAAAGAACCAAGAACTTGAGAGGAACGTATATCTTAGGAAATAGGAAAGAACTGATCCCAACCATGAAAGCTGCCAGAGCGCGTGGGGACATTGCTTACATCCGCTATGACAGGCTCATTGTCCACCCCCCCTCCCTCCCAGAAGCCTGGAAGGGATGAGAGAGCCAAGCCTATGGATTCGAAGCTTCAACCCCACAACACACACACACCAATTGATTAATGGACTGCTGAATGTATATTTTGTTCTCTTGCTTTGTTTGCTCTTTTCAGTATTATGTCTATATCCGATAAGCTACCCAGGAAAGGGCTGAAAAGAGCCCATATTAATATACGTAGCCTTAGAAATAAGGTTCATGAAATCAATAACTTGTTGACATCAGATAACATTCATATATTAGCCATTTCTGAGACTCACTTAGATAATTAATGTAATGATACATCAGTAGCAATACAAGGATATAACATCTATAGAAGAGACAGAAATGCTTATGGGGGAGGTGTTGCTGTATATATTCAGAGCCATATCCATGTAATGCTTAGAGAAGATCTTATGTCAAGTGTTATTGAATTGTTTTTGTTGCAGGTTCACTTGGGACATCTAAAGCCTTTTCTTTTGGGGTGTTGCTATAGGCTACCAAGTGCTCTAACAGTCAGTATCTAAATAATATGTGTGAAATGCTTGATACTGTATGTGATATAAACAGAGAGGTCTACTTTCTTGGGCACCTGAATATTGACTGGTTTTCATCAAGTTGTCCGCTCAAGAGGAAGCTTCTTACTGTAAGCAGTGCCTGTAATCTGGTTCAGGTTATTAATCAGCCTACCAGGGTGTTTACAAACACTACAGGAACAAGATCATCCACATGTATCGATCACATTTTTACTAATACTGTAGAACTTTGTTCTAAAGCTGTATCCACACCCATTGGATGCAGTGATCACAATATAGTGGCTATATCCAGGAAAGCCAAAGTTCCAACAACTGGGCCTAAAATAGTGTATAAGAGATCATACAAAAGATTTTGCTGTGACTCTTATGTGGATGATGTTAAAAATATTTGTTGGTCTGATGTGATTAATGAGGAGCATCCAGACACTGCACTTGATGCATTTATGAAATTGCTTCTTCCAATTATTGATAAACATGCACCTGTTAAGAAATTGACTGTTAGAACTGTTACGGCTCCATGGATTGATGAGGAATTGAAAATCTGTATGGTTGAAAGAGATGGGGCAAAAGGAGTGGCTAATAAGTCTGGCTGCACATCTGACGGGCTTACTTACTGCAAATTGAGAAATTATGTGACTAGACTCAACAAAAATAAGAAGAAACTCTATTGTGAAGCCAAGATCAATGATATAAAAAATGTGAGGGAAAAACTTTGGAGTACTTTAAATGAAATTATTGGCAGAAAGACAAATTCAGCTCCATTGAATCAGATGGCTTATTCATCACAAAACCATTTGATGTTGCCAATTATTTTAATGATTATTTCATTGGTGAAGTGGGCAAACTTAGGCAGGAAATGCCAACATCGAACAGTGAGCAATTGTATTCATGCATGAAAAAACTAAAAATTAAAGAAAAGCATTGCACGCTTGAATTTTGTAAAGTTAGTGTGGTAGAGGTGGGAAAATGATTGCTATCGATCAATAATGACAAACCTCCTAGCATTTACAACTTAGATGGAAAGCTACTGAGGATGGTAGCTGACTCTATAGCCACTCCTATCTGTCATATTTTTAATCTGAGCCTAGAGGAAAGTCTTTGTCCTCAGCCCTGGAGGGAAGCCAAGGTAATTCCGCTACCCAAGAGTGGTAAAGCAGCCTTTACTGGTTCTAACAGTAGACCTATAAACTTGCTGCCAGCTCTTAGCAAACTGTTGGAAAAATAGTGTTTGACCAAATACAATGCTATTTTTCTATAAACAAGTTAACAACAGACTTTCAGCATGCTTATAGAGAAGGGCACTCAACATGTACTGCACTGACACAAATGACTGATGATTGGTTGAAATAAATCTATAATAATAAGATTGGGAGCTGTACTGTTAGATTTCAGTGCAACCTTTGACATTATTGTCCCTAACCTGTTGTTGAAAAAAACGTATGTGTTATGGCTTTTTAATCTCAGCTCTGAATCCACAATATGACTATCTATCTAATAGAACTCAGAGGGTTTTCTTCAATGGAAGCTTCTCTAATGTCAAACATGTAAAGTGTGGTGTACTGCAGGGCAGCTCTCTAGGTCCTCTACTCTTTTATATTTTTACCAATGACCTGCAACTGGCATTAAACAAAGCATGTGTGTCCATGTATGCTGATGATTCAACCATATATCCATCACAGCTAATGAAGTCACTGAAACTCTTAACAACGAGTTGCAGTCTGTTTTGGAATGGGTGGCCAGTAATAAACTGGTCCTGGACATCTCTACTAAGAGCATTTTATTTGGTACAAATCATTTCTTGTGGCTGTTGAACAAGTTGAGGAGACTAAATTACCTTAGATTGTAAACTGTCATGGTCAAAACACATAGATTCAATGGTTGTAAAGATGGGGAGAGGTCTGTCCATAATAAAGAGATGCTCTGCTTTTTTGACACCACACTCCAAAAAGCAAGTTCTGTAGGCTCTAGTTTTGTTTAATCTTGATTATTGTCCAGTCATATGGTCCAGTGCTGCAAGGAAAGACCTAGTTAAGCTGCAGCTGGCCCAGAACAGAGCGACACATCTTGCTCTTGATTGTAATCAGAGGGCTGATATAAATACTATGCATGCCAGTCTCTCTTGGCTAAGAGTTGAGGAGAGACTGACTGCATTACTTCTTCTTTTTATAAGAAACAATGTGTTGAAAATCCAAAATTGTTTGCATAGTCAATTTACACACAGCTCTGACACACACACACTTATCCCACCAGACATGCCACCAGGGGTCTTTTCACAGTCCCGAAATCCAGAACAAATTCAAGAAAGCGTACCGTATTATATAGAGCCCTTATTGCATGGAACTTCCTTCCATCTCATATTTCTCAAATAAACGGTAAATCTGGTTTCAAAAAACAGATAAAGCAACACCTCGCGGCACAACCCCTCTCCTCTATTTGACCTAGATAGTTTGTGTGTATGCATTGATATGTAGGCTATGTGTGCCTTTAAAAAACATATTGCGTAGTTCTGTCCTTGTCTAATGATGTTATGTATTATTATTATTTTTTTTTTACCTTTATTTAACTAGGCAAGTCAGTTAAGAACAAATTCTTATTTTCAATGACGGCCTAGGAACAGTGGGTTAACTGCCTGTTCAGGGGCAGAACGACAGATTTGTACCTTGTCAGCTCGGGGATTTGAACTTGCAACCTTCCTGTTACTAGTCCAACGCTCTAACCACTAGGCTACCCTGCCGCCCTATTATGTCATTCTGTATTATGTTTCATGTTCTATGTGGACCCCAGGAAGAGTAGTTGCTGCTTTTGCAACAGCTAATGGGGATCCTAATCAAATACCAAATATACACTGCAAAAAAAAGAAATCTGTCAATTTAAATACATTCATTAGGCCCTAATCTATAGATGTCATATGCCTGGGAATACAGATATGCATCTGTTGGTCACAGATACCTTTTAAACAAATTAGAGACGTGGATCAGAAAACCAGTCAGTATCTGGTGTGACCACCATTTGCCTCGTGGAGTGCGATAGATACAGCTTCTTTGCAGAGAGTTGATAAGCCTGTGAAATGTTGTCCCACTCCTCTTCAATGGCTGTGCGAAGTTGCTGGATATTTGTGGGAACTGGAACACACTGTCGTACATGTCGATCCAAAGCATCCCAAACAGGCTCAATGGGTGACATGTCTGGTGAGTGTGCAGGCCATGGAAGAACTGGGACATTTTCAGCTTCCAGGAGTTGTGTAAAGATCCTTGCGACATGGGGCTGTGTATTATCGTGCTGAAACATGAGGTGGCACGACAATGGGCCTCTGGATCTCGTCACGGTATCTTTGTGCATTCACATTGCCATTGATAAAATAGAGTTGTGTTAGTTGTCCATAGCTTATGCTTGCCAATACCATAACCACACCGCCACCATGGGGCACTCTGTTCACAATGTTGGCATCAGCAAACTGTTCGCCCACACGACGGCATACACGCTGTCTGCCATCTGCCCGGTACAGTTAAAACCGGGATTAATCTGTGCAGAGCACACTTCTCCAGTGTGCCAGTGGCCATCAAAGGTGAGAATTTGCCCACTGAAGTCGAACTGCAGTCAGGTCAAGATCCTGGTGAGGATGACGAGCACCCAGATGAGCTTCCCTAAGACGGCTTATGGTAGAGAAATGAACATTCAACATTTAAGGGAAATAAGCTTTTTGTGCGTATGGAACATTTCTGGGATCTTTTATTTCAGCTCATGAAACATTGGATCAACACTTCACATGTTGCGTTTCTATATTTGTTCAGTATATTTGGCCTATTTCACACATGTACTTGTGTATAATTGTGTATTATATGCATTTGTGAGTTGGAAATGTGTTTTATCCCAACTCCCCCTGAGACACTATCAGATTTGAAGGCATTCCAAAACTGTGGATAGACTTCAAACTAATGGACAGCCTTTGCAAATGAATCAGAGCAGATTTGACTCTGAATCATCAGTCGTTGAGCCATCTTGCGTCCCAGCTCTCGCAGGCTCTAGGGGTATGTTCCTTTGTTGACTTTCAGTAGCACTTAGCGGGTGTCTCCAACATACTGAAGCAGCGTCGGAGACTGCCAACATGGGTAGCTAGCCCATTACAGCCCCATTGGGGTCTATACCCTCCGGTCAGCTGTCTTTCCAAGCTGTCACACAGACTCTCCTATGTTGTCAGCTGTCCTTTCACAGCAGTCACTGGACTGGTCCAGATAATCAGAATCATAAAACACGGGATGAGATGTTAAAACTGTCCATTGTGCCAATAGATGGTATGCACTCACATGAGATTTGCCGTGATGTTGACAGAGTGGCATGGGAGGTTTATTTCTTAGACTGGGTTAAGATGTCAATTTTGGGACACATCCTCAGTAGTGTCCCTTCGAATCAGTGGGTGTTTCGGCCTTTAATCACTAAACACCCTCATCAAAGGTGGCCAGCTAAAGGGTGATCAAGCCTTAGCTTGTGTCCCATGCCCAATTAAGATTTCCCACGGGACTATGCAAGGCAGGGGCGTCCTCTTCCCTGAAACAGCCCTACAGCTGACCGCATACCTCATATGCCCTCCTCAAGTTGGAGGGATCTGAATTGGTTCTCAGGTGGGGGTGGGGTCATGAAGTTATAGCCCAGCAAGGGTCCTTCCGTTTGATCCAGATCCACTGGCTGCCTCTTTCAGCTGCTTGAGAAACTGCTCTGACGGTCTGCCGCAGAGCCTGTCCATGGATTCCAAGTTCTTTCAGCAACCTGATGGTAGAAGAAGCCACGAATCCTCTGCATCCCACTTCAACTGGCCAGACTTTTGCATTCCAGCCACGCTGAGTTGCGTCTGCTGCCAACTCTGTGTAACGCAGTTTCTTACGCTCGTAGGCCTCTTCAACAGAGTTTTGCCACGGGACTGTGAGCTCTATGATGTACACAGCCTTTCGTGAAGGGGACCAGAGTACCATGTCTGGCCTAAGGTTGGTAGAAGCAATCTCAGGTGGAAAAATTTGTAAAAGTTGGGCAAAGGTGAACCAAGTCTGCCAAAGCAGCTATTGCATCTATTATTATTTCTGGCAGAACGTCGTAGAAAAGCATACAATGTCAGCACCTAGTTTTTGCCTGGCATCATACCTACAGTACATAATCCTGAAATGCACGCTCATCTTCAGTACTTAACGCTTTCTCTAAGATGGAGCCCTGATGATAATGTACCTCTGTATTTACAGATATCTGACAGCCTCAGCTACTCTGGAGGACATCAGCCAATCTAACATGTGAGTGGTCACTATCCATTATATATGTGAATTTAACCAAGACGGGCTTTGCTAAAAGGGTTCTTGTTCTATGTTGTTCTAAGCTCTATGTTGGAACAGCTGATGGGATTTTAAGGTCAACTGGATCAGAGGCCTGTTAATAGCCTGTCCAATAGCCTTTCTTAACACTGGCAGCAGCATTAACAACAGGCTGTGGCTGGCCTGGCCGGGAAGGGAGCACTTCACTTGGTGAAAACAGAGGGGGTGGGGGGAATCTGGCTATCTGCACTAGGACAGGGTGACGACGAAGGTGCTAATGGCTCATGTTTTGGGGTGTCACCCATCTTGTTTCAACCAGTCCATCCGTGCTCATAGCATGTGTCCTCCCGCTGATGCTGTGGTGGCACACAGCAAGCTCGTCACTGTGAAAAGGAGGATTCAAGAAAGTGTAACATGTGGATCGGCCAATATGCAAATTAAGTCCTTGTGTAGGGTGTACTTTGAACAAACCTCAGTGACATAGGTTAAGTTTTGCCCTTTCCCCGTTGATATACTATAGTAGTCATGCCGACTGATTGGTAGTCAAAATATAAACTTCCTGTCTTTTCTAGATCTCTGACTCTCTCTCTTGCTTTCTGTGACTAGGTATAAGAGGACCCAGGAGAGTATCTCTAATGCAGGACAGATGACCAGTGCTGCCCTGTCCACAGTGGGTGTGGCCATTACAAGGAGACTTGGAGACATGAGGTACCCTCAGCTCATCCTCCTACACACCCTTCTATTCTTTCCATCTTCCTTCACCACCTCTATTACTTATCTGTCCACCAGCTGTGTCCAGGTGACCAGGTGATTCAAGGTGAAAGATATGATCCCTTATTGATGTCCCATGTTAATTCCACTTCAATCAGTGTAGATGAAGGGGGGGACAGGTTACAAAAATATTTTTAAGCCTTGAGACAATCAAGACATGGATTCTGTATGTCCCATTCAGAGGGTGAATGGGCAAGACAAAAGTACAAAGACAAAAGTGCCTTTGAACGGGGTATGGTAGTAGGTGCCAGGCACACCGGTTTGAGTGTGTCAAGAACTGCAATGCTGTTGGGTTTTTCACGCTCAACAGTATATATATATATATATACAGTACCAGTCAAAAGTTTGGACACACCTACTCATTCCAGGGTTTTCCTCATTTTTACTATTTTCTACATTGTAGAATAATAGTGAATAACTATGAAATAGCACAAATGGAATCATCTATTAACCAAAAAAAGTGTTGAGACAAAGTATACAGAAGATAGCCCTATTTGGTAAAAGACCAAGTCTGACGTGGCAGCGTGGTAGGCATAGCTTGTAGCATTAATTAATCACAGAAATTGAGGATTAGCTGATAACTATGAAGCAAACATTCTGGATAATATAGAGAATCTGGAACTATTTATTGATCCGCATTTTGATATGCTCGAAAAGGAAACGGATACATCGAAGTGAACAAGAGAATATCTTTCCTCGTGTTCTACAAGCGAAACTGATGGGAAGCCGCCGCCAAAAATTCCAAATGTAACATTGGGAGGGGGACGATTTTATAACTGTCTCCAGAAGATAGAGCATTGCTTACAAGCATGAGCGAGCAGTTGTGTACTCAAAAATCGATCTATTGCCTGGGTTACTGGGGGAGTTTGGAGGCCTTAAAAATAGGAATGGATTACAGTAATAAAATGAATAAAATGAAATACAAGTGGAAAATAAGATATTGAAAACTGCCGCGGACTCCCTAGAAGACAATACAGAGAGGCTACGGTATGATAATAAAACAATGAAAGTCGAATTACTTGATCTAAAGTGCAGAAGTATGAAAAATAATATTGTTATAATGGGAATGAAGGAGGATGAAAACGAAAACTATTAGTCAACGGAGGAAAAATCAAGGTGTTCAGGAAAAGTAATCTCAATATGACGGACGAACAAGTGGAAACAATTGATTTTCAAAGGGCTCACCGTTTCGGTGGCAGAGCAGAGGGAAGGCCCCGTCCGATCGTAGCTATGCTGACCCACCTCAAAATGAAAATTGCTTTGTTACAACAGGGTAGGGAATTGAAGAACACCTCATTCTCTATTGATAAACAATTTCCCCCATAAAATAGTGGAGAGACGACGTGCCCTGTACCCCACTTTCAAAAGGCTCCGAGCAGTGAAGCAGAATGTTCGTCTCGTGGTCAATAAATTATATGTAAACAACCAAATGTTCAAGTACTTGAAGATTACAACGTGGCTGTGTGATAGCTACCTGCTGTTGAAGTTGTCCCCGATAGATATTTGCACCGCGTTACACAGTACACATATGGATTAATTTGTCAAACTTTTTTTTTGCATGAACAACTTTTTTTTATTCATGCAGTATGGAACCGTGGACTTAAAATAAGGTTGGACTAATGGTCATGCAGAATGGGTATGATGAACTTATGCTTATTCTATATGGACTTAATATCAGGTTTTGATTTAGGGGAAGGCAAAGATGGGTAAGGCGGACCTTTTTTCTTTATGATTTATTTACTTATTTAATTTGAAGATTGTACATTAGAAATACCAAGGTTGTTTTTTTAAGTTGATATGATATGGCCTAATTGTAGAGGTCGTGTATATTATGACTTAAAATATGTTATTGTTCGCTGATGTGAATTGGAATGAATAGCTGTTAAGATAAAACGTTATAAATATGAAATAGATGTATTATAGGGCAATGATAAAGGACTATATCATTAAAAACCTGCCTAGGTTCTCTATTGGAATAGGCCTATATGATCCTAGAATAATTGGTGTCATTTGCCTTATACATTTAAAAAATAAATCTCATTATAAAAAATGTAAAGGATGATTATTGTTCCGTTACACACCGGCAAATGGATTAGGTATTGTCAACAGGGTTGTTGTCTCTATTAGTGTGTGGCGGGCTGGTTAACACTGGGTTAAACTGATTACAGTTAACGATAGAACACTTCTCTAAGCGAGAGAGAGGTATATTATATATTTCTATATAAGCTATTTATGCTACCTTTTTATATTCTTGATCCTAATGATATAGACCTAGGTGTAAAACAGCCGAGGTGATAGAGCAACAACCCTGGAATAAAAAACAAAATGTGTATGGGTGGAGAGAGGTTTGGGTTTACAGGTTTACTCGCTCTGGATTGTCAGTACTGCATGTATTCTTGGCTATCGTGCCATGGCTGTGTCAGTCGATTGTAAGTTAAACTTGGGTATTCCTTTATGGGCAGTGTGATGCCTAAGACAAATTTTTACTTGCAGTTATTAGTAGCCGTTAGAATCTATGTTCCTTTCTCCTTCTTCATTTTTTTTGTCGGAATACAACAGGATATAATGAGGACTACAGGAAATATGTCTTGCATGTAATGGACATAAAAAAGGACTGGTCCTGCGATATATTCAGGTTGTTTCTCTTAATTTCTTCCTTTTTTTCCGAACAATTGAATCCAATGAACTGAGCAGGCTGGGCTGACATGCTTATAGCCTTGCTAGGACTTTTCAAATAAGAGCATGCATTTATAAGATTGTGCTGTTATTATTTATATTAATAGTATCTATTATTGTTACTATTTATTTTGTTCTGACAGTTTCCCATGTTATTTGGTTAGTTCTCTTAAGCACCCTTATAGATATTTAACGCCAAGGGTTTGCCTTAGGACGCAAAGGTGCATCATGAGTCAGGGAGATGGTCTGATGATCTCAGTGACAACAGACCTAGATATGGGGGAGGTTTTAGTGGGTGGAATATTAGGACAATTGGAGGTTTACAAAGTTGCAGCTACGGTATGCTTAACAGTGCAAATTATTATGGTACAGCTATATGGACATTTAATCATCATGGTGATTTTAAATTGTAAGTTTACACCATAGGTTGTGGTAAGTATAATTGAAACTTGGGTATATTGTAAAGTGGCTGTTCCACTGGATGTCATTAGGTGAATGCACCAATTTGTAAGTCGCTCTGGATAAGAGCGTCTGCTAAATGACTTAAATGTAAATGTAAATGTATCATTATGGTAAGTGGGGAAATAAGTATAGGCAGTTATAATTGTAAGGGTTTAGCAGATTATAAAAAAAGAAGATACATTTTTACATGGCTAAAAGAGAAAGAATATAATAGATATTGTTTACAGGAAACTCATTTTACAAATATAGAGGAGGCTGGGTGGAAAAAGGACTTGGAGGGAGAAATATATTTTTGTCATGGGCAAAGAAACTCAAAAGGGTGATTACCTTTTTGATGTGATTGTGCAAACAGATCCGCAAGGAAGATGGATTATTTTAAATATCCTATTGGACCAAAAACAGATCTGGCTAATTAATCTATATGGGCCAAATAATGATGATCCACACTTCTTCTAAAATATTTATAATAATCTATTGCGCTCACAAGCAACAAATGAATCTATTATTATAGTGGGAGATTATAATACGGTTTTAATTACCCCAAGGGATCGTAAAGGAAATCACTCCACAAACTATCACCATCAAGCACTTTTAAGGAGATCACAAAGATCATGGATAGATTAGAACTAGTGGATATATGGAGGTTGGAAAACCCTAACCTAGTGAGAGATACATGGAGGAGGCTTAATCAAGCTAGCCGTCTTCATTACTTCCTGGTCTCATTCTTGCTGGCATCAAATGTAAAAATAATAATAATAGGAGACAGAATGTGATTGGACCACCATCTACTTGGCCTCCGTATAACTCTTACAGAATTTCCACGTGGACGGGGATATTGGAAATGTAATCAAAGCCTATTGGATGACAATTTGTTCTTAACTAAGACAAAATAATTCAGAATTTACTTTTTTTTGCACAACATACACTACCGTTCAAAAGTTTGGGTTCACTTAGAAATGTCCTTGTTTTTGAAAGAAAAGCAAAAAAAATATTGTCTGTTAAAATAACATCAAATTGATCAGAAATACAGTGTAGACTTTGTTAATGTGGTAAATGACTATTGTAGCTGAAAGGCTGATTAAAAAAAGTTATATCTACGTAGGCATAACAGAGGCCAATTATCAGCAACCATCACTCCTGTGTTCCAATTGTGTTAGCTAATCCAAGTTTATCTTAAAAGTTTCATTGATCATTATAAAACCCTTTTGAAATTATGTTAGCACAGCTGAAAATTGTTGTTCTGATTTTAAAAAGCAATACAACTAACATTCAAAATGTAACAAGTACTTTTGGGTGTCAGGGCAAATGTATGGAGTAAAATTTGTATCATTTTCTTTTGGAATGTAGTGAAGTAAAAGTTGTCAAATATAAATAGTTAAATACAGATACCCCCAAAAACTTCTTAAGTAGTACATTCAAGTATTTTTACTTAAGTACTTTACACCACTGCCCTTCACAGGACACATTGTTGGGACAAAGGTTTCTTCTTGTGCTCTTGTTTACGCAATCACAGGGAGAAATTCAACAGCCTTAATCTAATCAGACCAGTCGGTGGTAATTGGCAACATTATCGCTTTATCTACTTTACTGTTCCTTCAAAGCCTTTAAATTGAGCCTGTGTAAAGGATAGCTGTCGCTGTGAAGCATTTTTGCTTGCCATTAATGGTTTAAGTATTTTTTTATATATACACACACACACACTCTCTCACTCATACAGCGCACTGTCAATATTTACACCTCCATGTTGCCTCTTGATTACTTTATCTCACCATCTCTCTTTCCCCATCTCTTTCCTGGAACGCTGCCCACTGACCGGACAGGGCACTGCCTTTGCCAAGCCCACCTCGGTAAGGATAGTAGGAGTTCCCTGGCCTTGTGATAATGAAAAACCTTGATTTCAATGTGATATATTCTGACTGTTGCATTAGCTTTAGTAAAGGGGGTCCAGGTTCCTCAGCCCTGCAAGACTATACTACCTTAAATCTGAGTGAACTACTTACTGTAACTAACTACTGAGTGAACTGTTGCATTAGTTTAGACCTGAGTGAACTACCCAAGCTGATAGGCCAAGTTACTGTTGCTGACCTTGGCTTGCTGACCTTTCAACCTTCACCTGATTAAGCTGCTACTGATCTTATCTGTTTTTCTTGCTCACGTGCTATATACTACTATACTACATGATGTACTACTATACTACATACTGTACTACTACTGTATACGACATGTTGTACTGCTATACTACATGTTGTACTGCTATACTACATGATGCACTTCTATACTACATGATGCACTCCTATACTACATACTGTATACTACATGATGCACTCCTATGCTAAATTATGCACTCTTATACTACATACTGTATTACTACTGTATACTACATGATGTACTCCTATACTACATGATGCACTCCTATAATACATGATGCACTACTACTGTATACTAAATTATGTACTACTATGCTACTACTCTATACTACATGTTGTACTGCTATACTACATGTTGTACTGCTATACTACATGTTGTACTGCTATACTACATGTTGTACTGCTATACTACATGTTGTACTGCTATACTACATGATCTACTACTATATTACATGCTATACTACATGGTGTATTGCTATATTCCATTTTATACTACATGATGTACTACTATACTACTACTTTATACTACATGTTGTACTGCTATACTACATGTTGTACTGCTATACTACATGATGCACTGTTGCACTCTTACTAATCTCTCTTTGTCTCTGTTTCTGCTCTCGGACGCACCAGCCCCTCCTTGGGCCACTCCATCAGTGTGCCTGCTATGTCAATGAGGTAAAACACTGGGCATACCTGACATCACTGAAATTCTGCACTACTACTACTTTCTGCAGTACCTCAATAGGCGGTGAATGATGTTTGAATGATATTAACTTCGTCCCCAGGCTAATTGCAAACAGTGCTTGGGGAGGAAGAGTCTGGTGAACGACATTAGAATGACATTAATGCTGCAAGTAAATAAAGTTACATTTCAAGCTGAAAAACTTACTTTAAACTGAAATGATACCTCAAAGTGATTTCCATTGTTTAAGGGATGTGTCTTTCTGCCTCCTTGTAGACATTCCAATACATTCAAGTCCTTTTGAAGACATGGTGTGAAGGTAAGTGTCTGTGAGAACAATCACAAACATAAAGAACAGAAAATACTGTATTTTCTCATCTTTAATATTACAACTAATTCCTCATGTCTCTACTGTCTTCTGTCTCTCCCACACAGAACAAGGTGTCCAGAATTCTAGGGATTGACAGAGATATCTCTGGGTTTGGAAGAAGCCCATCTCAGAACAGTGGTTCCTTCTAACATAATCAATTTTTCTCTCAACCATCTGTAATCTCACTACTCCCTTCATCACTTTAACCTGATGTCATTGTCCACACTACCCCTTCAAAGAGTAAACATTATGCAGGAGGTTGATAACTTGGGTATGGCTTTGACAGTGTTGGTTCCAACCTTTCATTCATTCTAAATATGAAGTAGTGTTTCCAATATGTAGTTATGTATATTGTCCTACTGTTTGAAGGAAAATGTCATTGTCATATTCTACTATTGCATTCTAAGAACATAACAATCACAAATGTACAGTAATGTATTTCTGTACTTTAAGATAATTTACAATTAAAACAAAAGTGGTCTGGTCTGATTTTGGATACTATACCTTTCGGGGGAAATAAAGAGAGAAATGAAAGTGAGTATTATTGTTACAGTTCACAGCTATAACCATGATACGGTAGTATAATAGACTCCGGTAGAACGGTGATTGTCATGTTGTTTAAAAAATATAAAACTTATATTCCCTGACTGGGAATCAAACCCGGCCGTGGCAGTGAGAGCGCCAAATCCTAACCCCTAGACCACCAGGAAAGGCTGAAGTTTTCAGAAAATGATAAATACTCTTCAAAAAATTATATTGTTAACTTGGTATAACGGACTTCGGTAGTACATTCACTGTCATGTTCTTAAAAAACAACAACATAAAAAACATATTCCCTGAACGGGAATCGAACCCGTGCCGCGGGAGTAAGAGCGCCGAATCCTAACCACTAGACCACCAGTAAAGTCTGAAGTGTTCAGAAAATTATAAATACACTTCAAAAGCTGATATTGTTAACTTGGTATAACGGACTTTGGTAGTACAGTCACTGTCATGTTGTTTAAAAAAAAAAAAACATATAATCCCTGACCGGGAATCGAACCCGGGCCGCGGCGGTGAGAGCGCCGAATCCTAACCACTAGACCACCAGGGATGTCTGAAGTGCTTAGAAAACGATAAATACTCCTCCAAAAAGTTTTATTGTTACCTTTGAAAAAACTATTATTGCGTCTTTCTTCTTCATTATGTTATTATTAAGGGAATAACATTTGATAATTTATAGGATTTGTTACAATAGTCTGTGATTCCAATCATCTTACAAACATTGAAAAGAAAAACCAGATAATCACATGTTGACATTATGTTCTGCTTTCACAGTTAGGATTCATTCCTAAATGCGAAATTCCACGCTGTAGAAGACCAAATTAAAACAGTGAATCAATCAGTAGGCTACTGGGTTAAAGTTCGGTTATTCGTGTTTGGGACAGCTGCGGATTCTGTATGAAGTGTCTGTCAAGAGCATTGCAATTGATTGCAAATCATGTTTTGTGCTCACCCAGCCTTTTAACTAGACGTAACATGTTAAACGTACACCCGAAAAAATGTATTCGGTATGATTACATAGGGTAGTTGGTCGGAATGGACGGAAGGCGTGCGTGCATATAACGCGAAGTCTAGCAACCCAAAGGTTGTGTTTGACTCTCATCAAGGACAAGTCTAGCCAATTAGCAACTTCTTACAACTTTTAGCTTTTTTTAAAACTACTTAGCATGTTAGCTAACCCTACCCCTAAACTTAAACCCTTTAGCCTCCTAACCCCTAACCTTAATAACCCCTTAACCCTGACTTTAGCCCTAATCCTAACCATAACCTATATCTTAGTTCACATTATCCATATAGGTAACGTTAGCCACAACAAATTGGAACTCATAACTTGTCGTACATTTTGCAAATTCGTAACATATTGTACACATTGCAATTCGTAACATATCATAAGAATTGTAATATTTAACATATCATACGAAATGGATGATGGATATCCACAAATTTGTACACACCATACGAAAAGTATTTGCCCTAATTTCAGTACATATTTATGCTTGCTATGTTACGTCTACTCCTGAGTCCAGGTTGGCTTCCTTGGAAACGTAAACCTAAACGTGCCCTAACCCCACCCATGAGCAGCTCGTCCAGGATGCGTCACAGCGCCCACTGTATAAAGTTACCTGCTTGTCCCTATTCATCATTCTACACTGAGCACACCAGAAATAATTTGAAGTTTTCTATTCGAGAACATACCACAAATGGGCAAGAGTAGTCGTTTAGCTTCATTCACCGAGTATTGCCAAAATACCCACCGCCTTTGGTGTTTTTCAACATCATCAAACGCCAAATAAAAAGGTAAGATTGATTTGATTGCTTTTAGAAAAGGCTAAAAAATATTCGCCTCTGACTATGCCAGCTTGAATGGCATTTGAATAAACTGGGCTACTTGCCCAGATAACAACGGACAATGTGTGTCCAATCATATGTTTACCTACACTAAATATATTTTATTTATTGTCCTGGCACAAATTATTTAAAAAAATATTCCACATGGCCTTTAACAATGTAGGCTAATAGCCTTAAAATAGTGAAAGCAGAATGGGGGTGTTCTCTTTCTACCAGCTTTGTATATTATCTGATTCTGATCATCAAAGAATTCTCTAATTTGTTGAATAATTGTTGCCTTGACTGCTGATATTGTATAGTCTCTTTGCATCTACATTTTGTCTAGATGCTCTGTTTTATCATACACTTGCCAGTGTTGGTCTCTTATTTTTCTGCACGAGGTGTGATTGGCAATGCTGGCATGAATGCAATGCACATTCACACATCCAATAGTACCTAACGGAAGTAACTTTTTTCCCCACTGTGTAAAGGGGAGTGGTTTATCCTTGATATTTTGCGACTGCCTATGTAGCACCGACATGCATTACCCTGACAATCCCTAGCCAGTAACCATCTGGACTGTACTTCTGCCCTGACTGGACCGGATAAATCGGACTCAAATGTAATCAGGTTGCTTCTCAGTAAACCACTCGTTTTTGCTTATGGCAATGTAGTTTGGTTGGGGAGTAAAACCATATGTTTAGCATTCCACTGCAGTGTTTGAGAAGAGTTTTCCATCCTGTATAGTCCTGCTTTCTGATATCCTGCTTTGAGTGGCTTAGTCAGTACCTTTTTTAGAGGTCCTGTAGCGCCTCGCGCCAAGTGTTGAGTCCTGTGACTCACCTAGCCTGTGCACTTCCTGGATAGGTGCCTGGAAGTTGGAACATTATACCTGCATACCCTGGTCCCAGACAGCCCACTTATTTGCAGATCATGGTGTGGAAATCACTTTGCACAGCTGCTGGTCTCTATCACACCCCTCAGACTAAGGGCTAAGCAAACAGTGATATCAGAGAAGCTCAAGGGGTCAGGAGCATGGGAAGTGGAAACACACGTTTGCCTATAATAGGCTAATGACCGGCTTCTGTGACTGGATGATGCTAGTAATCCAGAATGTGTCACTCTGGCATGTTTCTAACTCACTTTGGATGGAGTTGAATATAGACCTGTTCTCTGAGGTGTCGCAATGCTGTGAATGGGTTGCAGGCTGATTTTAAATGGGTCTTTCCACAAAGACAAATTTGTACAAAAGCTTATGTTGAGGCTGTTGCGTTATGGCACATTTAATGACATCTAGCAGCATCCATAGCAATATTATTTGGGTTATCCCAGTATCACTTGCCTCTGCTTGCATGGTTTCTGTTTCCACACTTCTAATATCCCCTTCTCTCTTCCCTAGGTTTTCCATCTTTGAGCTGAGTTAAAGAGAATGGCATCAATTCCGTCCACTGGCTCTCTCATCGCCACCCATGATTACTATAGAAGGCGCATAGGCTCCACTTCTAGCAACAGCTCCTGTGGCAGTTCTGAGTATGCTGGTGAAGTCATTCCACACCCCCCAGGTACAGAGCAGTTTCTCGCACTCTGACGCGTTTTACTTAAGAACATTATCTCACTCGGTTCCTAAAGTTTCCTTTTGTTTTCTCTTCCTCAGGTCTGCAGAGACAGGACTCTGGTCACTGGTGGTCTTCTTTCTTCTTCCCAAACAAACAGAACCAGCCTGGCAGCATGATTGGATCTGAACAGAAGTGAGTTCCCTAACCCAAGAGTCACACAAATGGATTAAAACCATGCATAGTTTAAATGTTGTGCTTAATTTGTCCTTTGTGAGATGTCTCACCTTAAGTAACCGGTTAATTGTTTTTCTGTACCTCTTTACCTAAACAATATTCCTTGTTGCAGGAGTGGAACGTACACAGTGACCAACGGGCAGGTGGCGTGTATCGCCAGGGAGATGGTGTTGAAGAAGCAGCTCAGTAGGCAACTCGGTGAAAGCAGTGACTCTGGGAAGGTGGAACAAGGGAGCCCACCACCCTCCTAATTCCATCTCTTCTCCAACACCTCACCACACCTTGAGTTTAGTCTGAGATTGAGGCAGCAGATTTTAAAACTTTTTAGTGATTGAGGCTGCTTTTCCTCCCTCTGTGTTTATAAATATATTTTTTTTTATACAAAAGGATTTCTCTATCATGCATTTTGCTGTTGAATAAATCAAAATTCTTGCAATGAATACTTTGTCTTGTATTCCCTATTCAAGTGACTAAGTCCCTGAATATTTGTTTGTCTATAACTATAGACACTGTACCAGTCAAGTTTGGACACCTACTCAGTGCACGAGGTGTTACTACAGTCCCTGGTTCGAATCCAGGCTGTATCCCATCTGGCTGTGATTGGGAGTCCCATAGGGCAGTGCACAATTGGCCCAGGTTTGCCCTGGGTAGGCTGTCATTGTAAATAAGAACTGGTTCTTAACTAACTTGCCTAGTTAAAAGTTAAATTTAAAAAATCCAGGGTTTTGAAATAACACATGGAAAGACTAAACCAAAAAAGTGTTAATACAAATTCAATTCTATTTCAGATTTGCCTTGACAGCTCTTCACACTCTGTGCATTCATAACCAGCTTCATCAAATGTATTTGTATAGCCCTTCTTACATCAGCTGATATCGAAGTGCTGTACAGAAACCCAGCCTAAAACCCCAAACCGCAGGTGTAGAAACATTGTAGCTAGGGGAAAAACTCCCTAGAAAAGCCAAAACCTAGAGGAACCAGACTGAGGGGTGGCCAGTCCTCTTTTGGCTGTCCCGGGTGGAGATTATAGTGGTTATTTGACCAACAGAACATGGTCAAATAATAATCACAGTAGTTGTCGAGGGTGCAACAAGTCAGCACCTCCGGAGTAAATGTCAGTTGGCTTTTCATAGCCGATCATTGAGAGTATCTCTACCGCTCTACTTCATGCCTTGTTAAGTTGTGGAATATCTTTCATGTTTGAGCCAATCAGTTGTGTTGACAAGGTAGGGTTGGTATACAGAAGAGAGCCCTATTTGGGGAAAAGACTGAAAAGCTCAAATAAGCAAAGAGCAACAGTCCATTTTAAGACAAAATTTCAAGAACTTTGAAAGTTAAGTGCAGTCGCAAAAACTGTTCAGATGAGACTGCGTGAATAAGGCCTTCATGGTCAAATTGCTGCAAAGAAACCACTAAAGGACACCAAGAGACTTGCTTGGGCCAAGAAACACGCTCAATGGACATTAGACCGGCGGAAATCTGTTCTTTGGTCTGATGAGTCCAAATTTGAGATTTTTGGTTCCAACTGCCGTGTCTTTGTGAGACAGAGAGTAGGTGAACAGATGATCTCCACGTGTGCTTTGCTAGTGAACTTGTTGGTTGATTTTTTTAGAATTACTATGTCATTCCATGTGCTATTTCATGGTTTTGATGTCTTCACTATTATTCTACAATGTAGAATTAGTCAAATAAAGAAAAACCCTTGAGTGGGTGTGTCCAAACTTTTGACTGGTGCTGTGTATACTGTTTATATAACTACATGTGTGTGTGTGTGTATATATAGTTTACACACATAATTTAAAATGCAATCTTATCAACAAGATTAGGGTAGAAATTGCTAAGTAGTTATTTTACCTGATTTATTAAATTAATGATGAAAGTGTAGTTTATAACTTTTATAATGAGTCAATATTCTTATTAGCTCATAGCCACTATACTGAACTTGTAAAGTGTCCATGGCTACTAGAGCGGATAGACAGATTTGAGAATGAACCGTTCTGGTGTCCACAATGTGTAACCAGATAACAGTAATGATAATAATCCCCAAAACTCCATTGTCAGTTTTGTTCATGACAATACTGATAAGTGTAGTGTCTGTTTCTATAACATGCTGCCAGCCACTGTTAATGCAATTAGGCTGATTAGGCTACAATATGATTAGCAACAGCTAATTGGTAAAGACGATGGCTTATGCTTATATAATACAGTACACCTGTTCTGAAATATAGGTCAACCACCTGTGGAACATTCTGTGTTGCTGCAGAGTCATTCACATTGTTTTTCACAGTCTCTTAGGGGATAAAAGGGAATGTACACTATATTTTTATACAGACTTTCTATGATCTTAACACATTGGTGGAGTAGGCACCTGAAAATATCAACAAGGACACAATAAAATACACTTTCAAGATTGTTAATTATAGCATGGAACAAATGTGAATACTTCACTAGTTTTACACTGACTGAAGTTGCCAACAAGGTTTACTCCAGTTACTGTAGCTAAGCATTTGATTGAACCTTTATTTATATATTGTTATTGTCATTGAGATAAAATGTCTTTCACAAAAGAGACCTGTAGACATAAGCCTCATTTATACTTGGTTCTAACATGAATCCTTTGTCCTGATCTTTTTTTTTGGGCCGGCAGGATATCCTTGTCCTATCGTGCACTAGGGACTCCTGTGGCCGTCTGGGTTAGGGGAGGGTTTGGCCAGCAGGATATCCTTGTCCTATCGTGCACTAGGGACTTCTGTGGCCGTCTGGGTTAGGGGAGGGTTTGGCCAGCAGGATATCCTTGTCCTATCGTGCACTAGTGACTTCTGTGGCCGTCTGGGTTAGGGGAGGGTTTGGCCAGCAGGATATCCTTGTCCTATCGTGCACTAGTGACTTCTGTGGCGGGCTGGGCGCAGTGCCAGGTGTACGCCAGTTGTACGGTGTTTCCCCTGACACACTGGTGTGGCTGGCTTCCGGGTTAAGTGAGCAGTGTGGCTTGGTTGGGTCGTGTTTCGGAGCACTCACGGCTCTCAACCTTTGCTTCTCCTGAGTCGTACGGTAGTTGCAGCGACAAGACTGTAACTGCCAATTGGCGAACTAAAAATGTTCCACTCTCTACAGACATGGGAATCTCTCATCCAGCATGCTCTCAAATGGTTGAAGTTAGAGCTGGTTAATGTTTAACCAGGATGTGGACATGAAGTTGAGGGTTAGGGTTGAACTGGGTTGTGAGTTAGGGTTGAACTGGGATGTGGACATAAAGCTAGGATTAGGGTTGAGGGTTAGGGTTGAACTGGGATGTGGACATAAAGCTAGTGTTAGAATTAGGGTTGAGGCTAAAGCCAAGGTCAGGATATTCCCCCCCTTTAATAATAAACAAGTAACCTATAAATATTAAGAGTGGGGAGGAACACAGTGTTTGTGTGGGGAGGGGAACACAGTGTTTGTGGGCAGAGCCACTAAGTTCAGTAGGCCAGGGTTAACGTGTTACTCTATCACTGGACTATTTCTGATCAGCAGCATGCAGGGAGAACGTGTACACACTGGGATCATGTTATTGAGTGTTTGCAGACTGTGCGCTGTGGTGCACATGTTCCAATAGGAACTTCCATGTTAACACAGTGTTCCTTGAAGTGTTCAGTAATGCTCAGTAATGTTATGTCTCAACAACAACAGTCTCCTGGCAGTAAAGTATCGCTCAGGTGACCGCCACACGTTTCTGGTCAACACTGAAGCATAAAGATCAAAGGCATAAACTCTGGAGAATAAGATAGTGTTATAATACAAATAATACATTAAAAGAATAAGTTAGTTACTGTTATAGTACAGTTATAATGCAACCCCACTGAGCTTTGGAGATCTGATATATTGCCACATGTGAAGCATGAGAGAGGAAAACCCAGCCTGTGCTTCTGGTACGGTACTCTCTTGGCATGTCAAGGTAGGACTAAGCTCTCCCTCCAACTGGATGCTTATACATTTCCATACATGTGCCCAGATTGTGAAATAGCTTTTGCCTTTTGTTCCCAGCCAGAAACATGTAAACCTGCAACCAATCCTTCTTTAATGAAGCCATTGCTAAGGCCTGCATTCAAACTGAAGAGGCCACAATGAAGATTGTCAAGTTGAAATGGACTTTAAGGAAAATAGCATTGATATTATTTATTCACATGATGCAGAACACTCTCAGTTCTTTGGAATGAGTGCACTATAATAACTTTACACTCACACACTCACTTAGTCAAAGATATTGTTCAATTGGACTGAGGTCCTTCTCTCAAACACACATGCTATTAGCAGCTAAGTATGGGCATAAACAACACCTTTAACATACATTAAGCCCATAGAAAATCCCACAGTTTTGCAGTCAGTTCTGTTACTGTCAGCTAGCCGTGGTCCTATGCTGCGCCCCTGTGAATGTTATTGGTTGATTGCTGAAGTTTAACTGGACGGCTGCTTGCAATCTCCATGCTGCTGCTTTCTGGCTCGTTGCTGATCTCTTGTGGACTTAGGCTGCCACTGCAGTCTTTTACATAGTGGTACACTGTCAGAAGACTCCCTAAGAAAAGAGACATTTACTCTGTTCCCTCGTTCTCAAGTGTTGTTTGATGGCTTGCATCTTATGACATCCTCATTCTACTAGCTGCTTGAGCCTGATGAACTGAAAATGCACTCTTATCTATGTGTCATCAGCACAACAGGTTGAGTACTGCACACTCTAAACATATTTGAGGACTTGGAAGGAGACTTTGTATGGCGTACACTAGCTCATTTAAAAAGAAAAAGTGATTGGCAAGGCAAAGGTAAAATTGTGACAGAGTATGGACAAATCTTTATAACTGTGTTGGACACTGTGGATATAGACACATTTAGGAGGTGCAGCAGCTCAGATAGTGACATTGAACATGATTATGTACTACTGCATCCGCATCCTGGTCATTCTGTGAATATATATTGACACAAAGAGACTGAAGAGGCACCATGGCAACAGAGAAGAGCTTGTGGAGCACGTCTATCCACAAGGCTACTCCATCTCTCCATCTCTCCCATACATTCTCTGCCCTCCATCCCCAATCAAAGAAAGCAATTCAAGTAGCCAAGTTTCGGTTTGATAGCTCATCACACTGTTTTATTCAGTTACTGACATCTCAGAAGAGAGCCTTGCAATGCTGCTGTTGGTAACCAACATTTTTTACCGTAGCGTTGACGTTACACTGAAAAAAAGCGCTATTCAAAACAAACACAAGTCCCTCATCAATAGTGATATGTCAGAGGCAGAGAATATCCTGTCTGGGCGGCTTTGCATGAAACAAACGACAATTTTTCTGCCTTTTCTTTTGTCTTTTTAGTCGCTTCACATATATCAATAAATATTTATACCTATAAACACTTTTCAAAAAAATCTAAATATTCAGTTACAGGTACTGGAAAAAGCTCCACTTTTAGATCACAATGATTAATGTACAAAACAATGATACACGTTTCATATAAATGTCATGGTAATAGGTAGAGAGTCTTTACTGCCATCAGCAAAGATCATAATGGATAAAAAATAAACTCAGAGATTCAGCGTTTCCTGAGGTTCCTGTGTCCCCCCTTGAGGACCAGGAGAGGGGGAATGGCTTTTACATCACATCACTGAGGAGCTGTTACGAAAGGTCAAAGTGTTCCTTATAACAACCAGGGAATGTGATCATAATAGAATCATCATAAAATGATTGCCTGCCACTATGTTTCAACTACTGTACACATGTTCTATTATTAAATGTTTTGTGTTTCTCAGTAATTTAGTTAAATGCTAATGAATCAATTCCGCACCAGGTGCCATGAGCTGCTATCAGCATGTTATAGAGGGCTATTCAGTAGAGGAAAAACTGGTGGGTTATCTGCAATCCCTCAGTGGGGGATCCGTGTATCATTATGCTACTGATAAATCTCAGACAGAGGTAGGCTATTCATGGTGCACTTTGAACTGGCGTGACACTCCCTCTCACTCCAGAATCCCTATAGGGCTATCAGCCATCATCAGATATCAACCCCAACCTGGTTGTCCTAGTCTATCCTCACTTTGGCCATGTGAATGTCATCTGACCTGACCACCATTCAAAGCAGTCACATCTGTCTGCATTTGATGCAATGCACTAAAGACATGTCTGAGTAAATATAAACAGGCGGGGTAGGGTGAGAAAATAACATGGACGAAAAGTAAAAGTCTTTTGAAAAATCTGTACATGTAAACATCACACTTTCACTGAGTCCAAAAAACCAGAAGGAAAAAATACAAAGCGTCACATTGGTATACAGTAAATTACACCCCCGCACAGAACTGCAGTCTCTGGCCAATGCAGGAGAAGTAACAAAGAAAGTAATATCAAGAACATTATACGTTTTACAAAGCACCACCAACTGATAAGTTAAAACAGGCAAGGGTTGAAACGGCGTAGATTTTTCTGGAACAGTGCTGTACCCCACAGAAAAACGATTTAGATTTAAAATGT
The DNA here is from genome assembly GCF_029448725.1 of Salvelinus fontinalis. NCBI lineage: Eukaryota > Metazoa > Chordata > Actinopteri > Salmoniformes > Salmonidae > Salvelinus > Salvelinus fontinalis. The sequence goes on along the minus strand of NC_074672.1, from coordinate 17,218,150 downwards.
TTCTTTTACAGCCCTTTGAACAGTTATACAAACATCTGACCACATCAGCAATGCACAAGCTACTAGGGCTTTTACGCTCAGTTTTTTTAATCAAACATCTATACATTACATTGTCCTGCCTATGCAAAGAGAAATCCCACTGGCCACTAAAATGTGTCTACAAATGGTTGTGTTTTCATTGGTCACAGTAGCTGCAGCACACGTAAAATGTAGCTCGTAGTCTTAAGACAAATTAAGAAGAGAAAGTTATCTCTTCCTTTTTTTGAACACACAAAGCAAAGTGATGCATTAGTTTAACGTGGATGAAAAGAATTAAGATCAACCCGGCATCAGTAAAATAATGAAGTGTAGATAGTAGTTTCCTGATGGCTGTTGGAAATGATGGCTGGCCAAAAGTAGACAAGGGGCAAATGGAGGTGGAGGAGACACGGAAGACATTTAAGAGTATCGGGACAGAGCCCCAGGTAGCGATCAAGTTGATTGATAAAGTCTATCCAAACAAGTCTATCCAAATTAACCGTGTTCAAATGTGTGGACGCCTGAGCCTTCCTTGATATTTCAAAATAACAGTTTGTAAAGCCTGACTAGTGTAGCTAAAATACAATTTCGGAAGTCTGATGTGTGCAAAATATAATGAGCTTTTAAAGCAATAGTTTACTTGTGTTGCTAGTAAAAATTCAGATTGAAGTAATTTAGTTTTTAAGACAATGAGATTGGATGAGTCTGGCTTGAGCCTTGCCATGAACTTTATAACCCAGTATTGTGCATTTTAAGAGTGCTTATGTGTTCCACATCAAATTATCCATACGATCAGGGGCGCAACTTTGGCTTTAGAAGTGGGTGGACATATCTTTAAAAAAATGTTTTATCCAATCGGATAAACACTCCAAACAGTCTACCCGAACCCTCATGGTCCTAAAGCGCACCGTTGCCTCATTCTTTATCACATTCCAATGATAAAACTGGGGGGGGACGAAAATGCCATTTCAGAATGTGTCCCCACCCCCCATCCCCAGTGAAAGTTGCACCCCTGCATACAATTATCAGTTGAGTGGACAAAAATATCTACATTTAAATCGATACAGACAATTAAAATGAAAAGCAAAACACACACTCATATCAGCTCTCATCATATACCACCATCACCATCCCATTGTCAAGCACGTTTAGCTTAAATGTGTAAATTGAATTCATGAATCAAGTATGATGTTCTGTAACAATGTCCGGTTACAAATATGTACCATGTTATTTTATCCTGAGCTGTAAAGTGCTTCCAAACTTGCAATAGATTATACATTTGAAATATAATAAAGCAGTCCAATTATGTCATGGATGGTGACCATGAATAAATTACAGATAATTTTGTGCATGTCATTTTAAACGTAGACTGACCGGTTCTTGGATTGATCATCCCAGCAGTTTAGTTAATATATGTGCTGCTGACTTCAATCATTTATGATAAATGACACTGAAATATATTCCTCTCTGGTATGAATTATCTGACAAATCTATAAGGTGCTGACCAGGTTGATTGCGTGAAAGAATTGTTTTCTTTGTTTTCGAATGTTGAGTTTACGGAGCAAACTTGTTTACAATGTCTTGTACAAAAGAGCGTTGGAACGGGCCACTCCACATCACTTCACACAACAAACAGAAATCAAAAACAACACACAGTAATGCTAACGTTCAACAACAATAACAAAAGTAGATAAATAGAATTCTTACAACACATTTCTTAGTGCTGAGTGCTCCACTGACTGGCCTGTCTGTGTATCTGTTCAGAGAAAGGATGTGCTCTGCTTATGGCTACGGTACTCTGTGCTGCCCCCCACGTACAGCGCACACACCATAGCAAGAAATTGAGAGAGTAAACTGTGATGCGATCACACATTTTCAAGATTGTCTTTTGCTACTTTTTTTAAAACAGTGTTGTGTTTGATAACGCAATTTCTGTTGATGAGAAATGCAAAGACGGGTACGAAAGAGGAGTTGAGGCAGAGAGGATATGGTGGGATTTGGAGGGAAATCTTTTTCTATAGCAGGCCAACAGCTGATTACAAGGAGCCCAATGCATTCCTCATACAATTCCATGACACAACCACGTGACGTTCATGAGACAAAGTTCATACGCAACCATGTGCTGTTCATATCTGACTGACTTAAAACAACACAAACTCTTGCAAAACTCTTACAATTGGACTAGGAAATATTCTCACGTTTCAGATCATTCTGTGTCCTATTCATATTTGTCTGATTGGTGCCATTCAATGAAAGGCTTCAGTTATATTAGAGACAAAGACAAACAGCGTTCAAAACAAAGAACAATGAAGCTACAGTGCTGCCAGGGGATATCATTTCTTTCCCCCTTCCATTTATACAGCATTCCTGATTGACAACTAACGTTTCTGCTCCCAGTGGAGCCTCACAAAGTATGGGATGTTTGTTTTTCAGTTTAGCTCATCACACTGAGACTGAAAGCATGGGGAGCAGTTAGAGGTACCATGAGAAGACCTCCTTTTGCACAAAGTCTCACAAAAAGCCATCATGACTATGTGGATATTGGCTTGACTTGCCAAAATGGTATATCCACGCATGCACATTTACTCATTATCTTCCATATTGCACCTTGTTCCACACGTTTCCCAGAAGCAGTAACCTTTTGCCTACGATCCAAAGCCTGTAGGCTTGGAAACATTACAGTGCTTTACCCTACAGGTTTAACATCCCTGTTTGCATACCTACATCTTCAAACTTTAAAAACTACTGTTGAGATGAACAGATCAGTTACAAAAGGTCAAATCTGAAGCAGCAATACATGTTTGACAATTACCTCCTCAGAGCTTAGAAAAGAGCATCCACTGAAGGAGGTGACTTCGGGGTGTTTCTGGAGGAATGGATGAAGTGGTTAGGGTGTAGGTTTGTTATGGGAATGGCAGAAGTTAACTGGGCACTAAGATCAGTGTGAAATTATGGATTGTATTCTTCTTTTAATTGTTTCTGCTCCTGTGATATGTAAACTGTGAATGTGTACCATATATCTACCATCTGCTGTATATGGCCCAATTGTGCAATGCAGTTTTACTCTTATTCTTTACTTTGACTCTTTATTCAGTTGGGTGTATAGATGTCTGACTGTGTGTGACTGAGGGTGATAGTGCAGACGGAGAGTCTGGGGAGACGGCGCGGTTCGGCCCGGTCTGGCCTGGTTCTGTTTCAGTTCTGCTGCAGGATTAGGTTTTCCAGCTCATCTGCGGAGCGGAGCAGGAAGGCGGCAGACTCTCGATACCCGGCGATGAGCTGCCGCACCGCTGTGACCTCAGGGGGGCTGAGCTGAGCCGAGGCTCCTCCCCCGCCTCCACCCTGACCACCGTGACTGTTAGAACTGGAGGAAGAGGAGGAGGTGGGAGCCACAGACTTCATACTGAGATCAGTGGGACCTGGAGAGAGGAATGATAGTTTACTGTAAATTTGATTACCCCATACAGTAAAGAAAGCACAGGATTATTGTTATACACAGGGTCTATAGAAACTGTAATATTATTGATATACATTATAGGCAATAATTAATCACACTAATATAGATACAGGCACATACAATCACACATGGACAAACACATTCCCATTGACTCTGGGTCTAGGAATATAGGAATTGGGTTAAAGCTAATTACCATTGGTCTGTGTGGTGGCACCAGTGGGCGGCAGGTTGTTGCCGATTGCCCCGTAACTGTGGAAGCTGTAGTTGAGGCCTCCGTTGGTGCCGTTGGTGTAGACTGGCTCCTGGGTTTGGGACTGGGAGTAGGCTGAGGCAGCCAGGGAGAAGCCTGAAGGGGCCCCTGAGGCCGGGTCCCTGGAGCCGTTCTTATCAACAGTAGCAAGTTCCTCCTAGGGGAGTAGTTACAATAGTTATTACACTGTACTTACAGGAAGAAGAACATAGTAATAAGAACATGTAAAGTATTAGCAAGATATACAGTAAATTAATATACTGTAGCTACTTACAGATGTACTATCTTAATTTATTCACTCTGTTGTCGCAGAGAATGTGAAAATTGTAGTGTACTCGTGGTTTAAAAACGCTTCTAAAGTTTGTAATGTCCACTTTAAAATGTCAGACTTTATGTATTCTAACAACAAAAAATGATCAACCCCTACAAAAATGTCCATTAATTATAATCCAAATAATAATTCACATTTCCTGTTGCAGCATGATTATATTCCTGCTGTCAGAAACTGGTCAAGTTAAGATAGAACATCTGTACTGCACATACTGCTAGTGATGTCACCAAATTTTCTGTAAATTGTCATTATTTCACCACTATGGCCTATTTATTGCCTTACCTCCCTAATCTTACTACATTTGCACACACTGTACATAGATTTCTATTGTGTTATTGACTGTACGTTTGTTTATCCCATGTGTAACTCTGTGTTGTTTGTGTCGCACTGCTTTGCTTTATCTTAGCCAGGTAGCAGTTGTAAATGAGAACTTGTTCTCAACTGGTTTAATAAATTTTTAAAATTAAAATAAAAACTATTCTGTAAATATTCCAGAATAACACACTCTTTATCTACTGTCATGGATAAACAAACAGACAAATGAATACACTCGAAAATCACATTAATGAATGAATACACACATTCTGTGAACACACACTCACAGGGCCTTGATAGACATCTAGTCGCATCCTCTTGGCAGCATTGCGTGTCTCACTTTCACAAGCAGCAGCAAGAATGTTCTCTGCCATGGCAGAGGTGAGGTGGGGAGGTGTGGGCCGTGTCTGACAGCACAGACAAAACAGAGACAGTGTGAAGGGTGTGCATTATAACATTACTGTGCGAGTGAATTTAGTGAACGTTTATGCATGTTCATGAAACGTGTACATTGGCAGATAAAAAAGCATAGCTTTCTACAAATCCTGGCCGTCCTAGTCTCTAAAAACAATCAGAATACGGAGGGGAACAGTGTCCTACCTCAAAACCAACCTTCTTCAAACGGCGGCAGGACTTGAGGTAGGTGCGGATGCGCTTGCGGGAGCGCTCCTGGAACTCAGGGAACTGTCGGCTGCACGACTCAATGATGGCCTGGATCTTCTCCTTGGGCTGCTTGGAGATGGGCACCATGCGGTCCAGGTTCTCATCCACAAACAGACGAACAAACATCTGAGAAGGCAGAGATGGAGGGGGAAGGGAGGAGAGAGGGGAGGTTGGGGTGTAGAGGGGAGGAGAGGGGGAAGAGAGAGTTTATAAGGGACACAAGAGAGGATGGGGGGTGTAGAGGGGAGGAGAGGGGGAAGAGGGAGTTTATAAGGGAGATGAGAGGATGGGGGGTGTAAAGGGTAGAGAAAGGATGGGGGTGTAAAAGGGACGAGAGAGGAGAAGTGGGTGTAGAGTAGGGGGAAGCAGGAGGGGGAGGTGTTAACAGGGGAAAAAAGAGCCAAAGCAGAAAGGGGAGCAGCCAGGGCGGTGGAGCATGAAATAGGGTGGAAAGAAAAGGAGAAGGGATAAAGAGGGGGGAGAGAGGAAATAAGATATACTGAATACCAAAGATTTGAAGCATGTCATTTCAAATTTTAACTCTTACATTCATATTCTTTAGAAAAAGAGCAAACATGACTTCTTTGTTGATATTTGGGTTGCATAAAGACCAAATGCGTTGCATAAAGGCCAACTGCATTGCATAAAGGCCAATTGCTAAGTAATACAACCATTGAAGTCTATATTTACAAGTGACAGTTGTGATGGGACTCTTACATTGAAGGCTTTCAGCCTCTCTGGGTCCATTCCCTCTGCATCAGTGATCTTATCACTGTCATCATGGTCGTCGTGATCGTCATCATCATCATCAATGATCTGAGCACGCCCAGAGGTCAAGTCCTCAGCACTCATGCTCAGTTCAGTCTTCACTGAGTCATAGCTTCCGGAGCTGTACTGAGGAGACTAAACACAAACACACACACACACACAGAGACAAACACACACACACACACACAGAGAGACAAACACACACACACGTACACACATACACACACACATATCGCTATTAAAGCAACAGTTGAGGACACAAAGCAATGTTCAAGGTTCCTATCAAAAGGCCATATTCAAATACCTTCGCTATCCTTACCTTGTTGCCGTAGTCTGGATTCCCGGGGCACTTCCTGGTGGAGTCAGTTGGGTAGGGCGTCCCAACAGGGCTCCCCACAGGCAGCAATCTGTCGGTCAGATTGACTGGTTGCTGGTCCTCTGAGGAGGAAGAGGAGGAGGTGGTGGTGCTGAAGTCCAGGGGAGCACTCACCCCGTTCTCAGTCACCTCCCTGTATGGAGCCAATCCATCTGGAGGGACAGCGCCCACAACCATCGCCTCCGGAGGAGTCAGAGCTGGCAGACCGTGGCCACTGCCACTCTCAGAGGAGTCATCATCTGTCAGAGAGAGCAGGAGAGAGAGAAACGGGAAAGAGATGGAAACACTGATGTAAAATCCACTGATGGAAACACCACTGATGTAAAATCCACTAATGGAAACACCACTGATGGAAACACCACTGATGTAAAATCCACTAATGGAAACACCAATGATGGAAACACCACTGATGTAAAATCCACTAATGGAAACACCACTAATGGAAACACCACTGATGTAAAATCCACTAATGGAAACACCACTAATGGAAACACCACTGATGGAAACACCACTGATGTAAAATCCACTAATGGAAACACCACTGATGTAAAATCCACTAATGGAAACACCACTGATAGAAACACCACTGATGGAAACACCACTGATGGAAACACCACTGATGGAAACACCACTAATGGAAACACCACTGATGTAAAATCCACTAATGGAAACACCACTGATAGAAACACCATTGATGGAAACACCACTGATGGAAACACCACCTCACCTATTCCCAGCAACGCAAGGTAGTATAATGATTTACAGATTATGTTTAACTCAAATTAGTCTCAACAAATACAGAGATTACCATTCATTAAAAAAATCTCACCATTACACCATTTTTGAATAAAAATGCAAACAGATAAATCCTGCCAATAGAGTTTTTGCTAATGGTCCAAGCTAGGTTGGTGTGTTGAGAGGATGCTCTGTGTGGCTGTTGTTTTTGATGGAGTAAATGTGTACATGTTTTTGCTTGCTCAATAATTTCTCTCCTTAGTTGGGGGAGGGGTCGACATGCATTATGTTGTGCTGTCAGAGTGTTTGTATAGGAAGAGGGGGGTATTGGGGTCAGCTGTCAGAGTGTTTGTATAGGAAGAGGGGGGTATTGGGGTCAGCTGTCAGAGTGTTTGTATAGGAAGAGGGGGGTATTGGGGTCAGCTGTCAGAGTGTTTGTATAGGAAGAGGGGGGTATTGGGGTCAGCTGTCAGAGTGTTTGTATAGGAAGAGGGGGGTATTGGGGTCAGCTGTCAGAGTGTTTGTATAGGAAGAGGAGGGTATTGGGGTCAGCTGTCAGAGTGTTTGTATAGGAAGAGGAGGGTATTGGGGTCAGCTGTCAGAGTGTTTGTATAGGAAGAGGAGGGTATTGGGGTCAGCTGTCAGAGTGTTTGTATAGGAAGAGGGGGGTATTGGGGTCAGCTGTCAGAGTGTTTGTATAGGAAGAGGGGGGTATTGGGGTCAGCTGTCAGAGTGTTTGTATAGGAAGAGGAGGGTATTGGGGTCAGCTGTCAGAGTGTTTGTATAGGAAGAGGAGGGTATTGGGGTCAGCTGTCAGAGTGTTTGTATAGGAAGAGGAGGGTATTGGGGTCAGCTGTCAGAGTGTTTGTATAGGAAGAGGAGGGTATTGGGGTCAGCTGTCAGAGTGTTTGTATAGGAAGAGGAGGGTATTGGGGTCAGCTGTCAGAGTGTTTGTATAGGAAGAGGGGGGTATTGGGGTCAGCTGTCAGAGTGTTTGTATAGGAAGAGGGGGGTATTGGGGTCAGCTGTCAGAGTGTTTGTATAGGAAGAGGGGGGTATTGGGGTCAGCTGTCAGAGTGTTTGTATAGGAAGAGGGGAGTATTGGGGTCAGCTGTCAGAGTGTTTGTATAGGAAGAGGGGGGTATTGGGGTCAGCTGTCAGAGTGTTTGTATAGGAAGAGGGGGGTATTGGGGTCAGCTGTCAGAGTGTTTGTATAGGAAGAGGGGGGTATTGGGGTCAGCTGTCAGAGTGTTTGTATAGGAAGAGGGGGGTATTGGGGTCAGCTGTCAGAGTGTTTGTATAGGAAGAGGGGGGTATTGGGGTCAGCTGTCAGAGTGTTTGTATAGGAAGAGGGGGGTATTGGGGTCAGCTGTCAGAGTGTTTGTATAGGAAGAGGAGGGTATTGGGGTCAGCTGTCAGAGTGTTTGTATAGGAAGAGGGGGGTATTGGGGTCAGCTGTCAGAGTGTTTGTATAGGAAGAGGAGGGTATTGGGGTCAGCTGTCAGAGTGTTTGTATAGGAAGAGGGGGGTATTGGGGTCAGCTGTCAGAGTGTTTGTATAGGAAGAGGGGAGTATTGGGGTCAGCTGTCAGAGTGTTTGTATAGGAAGAGGGGGGTATTGGGGTCAGCTGTCAGAGTGTTTGTATAGGAAGAGGAGGGTATTGGGGTCAGCTGTCAGAGTGTTTGTATAGGAAGAGGGGGGTATTGGGGTCAGCTGTCAGAGTGTTTGTATAGGAAGAGGAGGGTATTGGGGTCAGCTGTCAGAGTGTTTGTATAGGAAGAGGGGGGTATTGGGGTCAGCTGTCAGAGTGTTTGTATAGGAAGAGGGGGGTATTGGGGTCAGCTGTCAGAGTGTTTGTATAGGAAGAGGGGGGTATTGGGGTCAGCTGTCAGAGTGTTTGTATAGGAAGAGGGGGGTATTGGGGTCAGCTGTCAGAGTGTTTGTATAGGAAGAGGAGGGTATTGGGGTCAGCTGTCAGAGTGTTTGTATAGGAAGAGGGGGGTATTGGGGTCAGCTGTCAGAGTGTTTGTATAGGAAGAGGAGGGTATTGGGGTCAGCTGTCAGAGTGTTTGTATAGGAAGAGGGGGGTATTGGGGTCAGCTGTCAGAGTGTTTGTATAGGAAGAGGGGAGTATTGGGGTCAGCTGTCAGAGTGTTTGTATAGGAAGAGGGGGGTATTGGGGTCAGCTGTCAGAGTGTTTGTATAGGAAGAGGAGGGTATTGGGGTCAGCTGTCAGAGTGTTTGTATAGGAAGAGGAGGGTATTGGGGTCAGCTGTCAGAGTGTTTGTATAGGAAGAGGGGGGTATTGGGGTCAGCTGTCAGAGTGTTTGTATAGGAAGAGGGGGGTATTGGGGTCAGCTGTCAGAGTGTTTGTATAGGAAGAGGGGGGTATTGGGGTCAGCTGTCAGAGTGTTTGTATAGGAAGAGGGGGGTATTGGGGTCAGCTGTCAAACTAATAGGGGGTGCTTTTGCAGTGGAGGCTTGAGTTATGATGGAGGTTTCAAACGGGGGAAGATGGAGATGAGGAGGGAGGAAGGGAGGAGGGGGAGAACATGATGGGGAAGAGGTGAAGGGGCAGAAACAGACCCTCACAAGGCTGGCATGTGAAGTATGAGGGAACAGTATTGAAGTGTGACAATAACACTGTTGGGGGTATGCTGTTAAACCACAAAGACAGCTGATTTCTACCACTCTAACCATCGCCTTTTCCCTAAGGCAGGGGGGACCATCAAAGTCTCCCTTTCCTCCATTCAAATCTAAAAGGGTCCACTCACAGGGATTTCCATTGTTGTGCTGAGCCTGTGAGGCCTCGTATGGCTTTTTTTCTATTGTGTTGACTACTAAGAATCCAGCCAGTGCAAAATCTGTGACTTTTTCTTTGAATACACTATACAGTACAAACTGATAACCGGTTATCTATAGTGGATGTCCACTTTCCCTTCATGAGGTAGTCATGGATGGAGGTGGGGGTGGGTGGAGGCCCTTAGGCATTAGGGATTAAGGTTGGGTTGGGGTACTGAAACACTCCACATGAAGGGGGAGTTGGTTTTATTAGTACATTAATAACATGTTGCTGCCTGTACTATGAGTATATGCCCCCCCCCCCCCCCCCCCCCCCACACACACACACACACACCTGTTAATGTACACACCAACTCCAACTCATCCATTGCGTGTAAGCAGGAGCATACTGCACACAAACACACAAACACAAAAAGGCCAGCAGTTTACCATCCTCCTCTTTGAGTGTGGTCTGTGGGCTTTGTACATTTTCTCCATTGGGGGGACTGAGCTCAGGGACAGGGGGACGCTCAGCAGAGACCCACGTGGGCTCAGTCATATCCATGTCCTCACTGCTCACCGAACTGTCATCCTGAGGAGAGCGAGAGACATAGAAATGGGAAGATTGAGACACTTATCAAGCTACAATTTCGTCCCTGGGGAGAAGTCTAGGAAAAGTGAATAGGCTGCTGAAGAGAGCAGTAGACTGCATGAGGTAAATCACTCTCACTCAGGAGGACAAAGGCTAGACCAAAAAGCTTCCCCTTTGCCACTTTTTATTTGAGCTAGCAGTCAGGGCATGTGTTAAACACACACAATAAGAGTACATTATGAAAAATGGAAATGGAAAGCACAGTCCACACTCAGTCCAAGTTGAGGCAATGACATTTTCTCCTGAGAGAATCTCCTTATTAAATAATGTGTCTTGAAGCGCTGTTATTTTTAACTGTGGAAAGTAGAAACCCAAAACTTGTTCACTCTAATGGAACACAGCCAGGAGTAGCCTAGCAGTTAAGAGGTTTGGGCCAATAGCCGAAAGTTTGCTGGTTTGATTCTCCTAGCAGGCAAGGTGGAAAATTCTGCTGTTCTGCCCTGACTTTGGTAAATAATCTACTTACAAGGAGGCCTGGCCTATATGCACTGTAAACCCCAAGGCAATTTTAACTCAATACTTCTAGTAAGTTGTACTCAAAGTTAATGAAAAGTCATTATAACTTCAAATGTTTATGTGGTACTGACTCAAAACTAAATGACAAGTCACACCAACTAAATTGTTTGAAGATAGGATAACAAATGAACTTTTTTTCCCAGCATGCTCTACTGCAGGTAGAGTTTTTGGAATTGTTTTTAATATCTGTGTTTTTGCATGTACATTGAGTGATTGATTGATTAAATGTTAAGCTACACAAAGATACTTTTTTTTTTAGAATCTAATCCAATCATTGCATTTTTGCACCCGCTACTGAAATGGTTGTTCCAGTTTAAATGGCTTAGGTATTTTCCTCCCACTGTTCTTAACACTGGCAGTCATTATGAATGCAGGTTGTGGGTGAATACAAATTTCAAGTGTTGGATAGCCTAACGCTGGCTAGATTCCAATAGGAATTACAAATCACTTTGCAAGCCAGCATAATGTGATTACAGTTAGGGTTGTACAATCCTGGTTAATTTCCCAAGTTTTCTATAAATCATGGTTGGAAGATTACTGGAATTTTGAGGGGAATGTTATAGTATTTTGCAACCCTACTTGCAGGCCTGATGTGGCCTGTAAAACTATGAGTTTCAGGCCACTGTATAAGGCCTTATTATATATGTAATGGCTCAATTTTAATTAGAATATTTGCCTCGGAACTCACTTCGTGAAGGCCACAGGACGGAAAATTAAAGAATTCAGCAACCATGTCTCTGTCACTAACAAATAGTCATGGGTGGTAACTCTACAATTCAATTGAAAATGCAAGACACACTGGGAAATTATTAGAGGCATGGCTTACTGGGGGCCTTAAATGTAAGTATACCTTACTCAAGAATTTTTAAGTGTCTTTCCTTACTCAAGAATATTTAAGTTTCTTAACTTCATTTTTTTTAGGTAATCAGTTTTCTCAAAATGTTTGAGTAGCCAGAACTTATCCGATTTTACAGTGTGCATGAGGAAATAACATCTACTGCTCTTGCCAGGCCAGGGGTGTTGCAGATGGGGTTAGCTTATTATGAATACACTGGCTAATACCTTGCATATATCATGAACCTATGAGAACACAGTTGAACCCACATACAGAACAGTACAGTATAGTACAGTACAGTAAGAACCAAGAACTGATATCCTCCTGAGGAAACACAACACACTCCTCTGAGGGTTCTGTAGAGGGCTGAGGCACTTACTGGAGGCTCTATTAGGTACCAAGTGATGCATGGTGTAATAAAGAGAGAGAGGGGAGGAGAGAGAGGGGAGGATAGAGAGAGGGGAGTAGAGAAAGAGTGGAGGAGAGAGAGAGGGGAGGATAGAGAGGGAAGGAGATAGAGAAGGGAGGAGAGATAGAGACGGGAGGAAAAATAGAGAGGGAAGAGAGATAGAGAGGGGAGGAGAGATAGAGAGGGGAGGAAAGATAGAGAGGGTAGAGAGAGTAGAGAAATAGAGAGGGGAGGAGAGATAGTTTGAGAGAGGGGGAGAGAGAGGGAGAGAGAGAGGGGAGAGAGAAAAGAAGAGAGGCAGAGACAGCTAGAAAGGGGTGAGTTGGAGAGTGATAAAGGATGAGGGAGACCTGAAGCGGCAGGCAGAAACATGGGATGTAAATAAATAGAATACCCTATTCTGTTCTATGTTAACCACCCTCCCAAACTTCCAATAGTGTTTGGAACACAATGACCACCACATTAGAAGGGCCCTCTGCAAGAACTCTCCACCACTCTTTCCGTTGCTGTTTTTTATTCTCTCGCTCTCCTTCTCTCTCTCTCTTACACATGCACATGCATGTTTAATTGATTTAGGCATTTATGCATGAATAAACGACGTGCACAATCTCCGACATGAAAGCTGTGAAAAGTGACATCATTGATGACATAGGCTACCATGCCCTGCAGCCAAAATGTCAACTGGTCAAGCAAAGGTGAGATTCATTCAAAACGGAACTGACTGAGCTGTACCACGGCAATATCTTCAAAATACACTATATATACAAAGGTATGTGAACACCCCTTCAAATTAGTGGATTTGGCTATTTCAGCCGCAACCGTTGCTGACAGGTGTGTAAAATCAAGCACACCACCATGCAATCTCCATAGACAAACATTGGCAGTAGAATGGCCTTAATGAAGAGCTCAGTGACTTACAACGTGGCACTGTCATAGGATGCCACCATTCCAACAACTCAGTTCGTCAAATTTCTACCCTGCTAGAGCTGCCCCGGTCAACTGTAAGTGCTGTTATTGTGAAGTGTAAACTTCTTGGATCAACAACGGTGATTTCCCTAAAATCCTACCGCGCGGGTGTGCGTAAGAAGTCCAGTGTTGGAGTAGAATGAGGCAGAGTGTTGTCTCTGATGTCACTGTCACGATACAGTAGCCTACAGCAGCCTACAGCAGCCTACAGTAGCCTACAGTAGCCTACAGCAGCCTACAGCAGCCTACAGTGGCCTACAGCAGCCTACAGTAGTCTACAGCAGCCTACAGTAGCCTACAGTAGCCTACAGTAGCCTACAGTAGCCTACAGCAGCCTATAGTGGCCTACAGCAGCCTACAGTAGCCTACAGTAGCCTACAGCAGCCTACAGTAGCCTACAGCAGCCTATAGTGGCCTACAGAAGCCTACAGTAGCCTACCGCAGATTACAGTGGCCTACAGCAGCCTACAGTAGCCTACAGCAGCCTACAGCAGCCTACAGTGGCCTACAGCAGCCTACAGTAGCCTACAGTAGCCTACAGCAGCCTATAGTGGCCTACAGCAGCCTACAGTAGCCTACAGTAGCCTACAGCAGCCTACAGTAGCATACAGCAGCCTATAGTGGCCTACAGTAGCCTACCGCAGATTACAGTGGCCTACAGCAGCCTACAGTGGCATATAATCAAATCCTGTCCGGGTCTTTAGATTCTAATTGGTGAATCTGCTGCCTCCCTTGCTGTGTTTAGATAGTTGGTTGACCATAACATTGTCCTCACCCCTCCATCTTTTTTTCATGGCACTTGATGTTAAATTTCTAGTAGATCCCGCTAGGCCCTGTGCTGAATGCAAAGTTGTAGACAAAGAAGATAAACTGAGTCAATCTGGGCTTCATTTTTGTTGTTGTTGCAATCCATTGCAGTTGAGTGGGTCCTGATGTTCCAGAGGACGTAAACCTATCGGTGTCTACCCTACTCGCAAAGTCAAAGAAATGTGTGGATATGGAAACGTTACAAATGTCCCCCCCCCCACACCCTTTACCCCCCCCCCCCCCCCCCCCCCGAACACACACCCACCCGAACACACACCCACCCACACACTGTATGCCTTACCCGCTCATTGGCAGTCATGCACTGTAGTTTCATCTGTTTCAGGTAGGTGGCAGTCAGTGGCATGTTGTAGTCAATGAGGTCCGGAACCAAGGAGGTTGGTCGATCATTTTCTGTACAGAGAATACAGTAACACTCATACAGTAAGATCATTCCCAAAACAAACAATCAGGTAAAGCAAACTAGGCATTAAGAGCTTTTTGAGTACTCCCACGTGCCATTTGGGCTCCGCAACACCCCTACACTGTCTATTGGTTTTCTTTGACCGGAATGTCCATTCATCTGATCTGGTTCCTCTGATCTTAATCAGAATCGATCTCCGATTAAAAGGCAATTATGACAACCATGGTGGCCCTTGAGATCTGGAGTCATGAACTACTGTTTTAATGCTGCAACCTAAACAATGGGAAGCCCTCTGTGTTCCCCACCATGACCACTAGAGAGACCCCATGCTCCTTCTATTGGAACATTGTATTCATTATTTAGGACCTCTTGGGTCTTTGTTCCATCATTTGGCTTAATGATGGCCTCCACCTTTAATTGCCCCTAAAAATGGCTTACGAAACATTCACAGAGACCTACGACTATATATTTAAATGACAGATTGGACACTGCGTTGAGTGTGTGAAGCCCAATGAATATGGGGCTGTAGATGTACTAGCAGTCAATTCAATGGGTCAATATGTATAGTAGCATTGCAATTCAGAATTTTGACAAAGGTAGTAGGAAGGTGATATGCGTTATAACAATAACCCCTTATAAAGCTTTAGAAGGAATTGTTTCTATTCAGATAGATGTCAAATTGAAAGGAGTCTTTCTTATCAAACAAGACTTTTATACCTGAATAAATATATACAGTCAATTAATAAACAGGAGCCAGTAAACTGACTTGGGAGTTAGTAACCTTTGAACTCTGCAGTGCTGGGATTGATGTGCATCCTCTTCTGACACTCTCCACAGTTCATTAGGAAGCGTGTCACTGCCTCCCTGGGCAGGAAGGCGTACGTCTCCGCTATCTGTGCCAGGGGAAAGGTCAGAAGGCACAGGTCAGGGCAGGAGTAGAGGAGGTATAAACTGTTATTAAAGCCTGGGATCAGTGATTATGTTAATGCTTCGTTATCTGGGGTTGGCATGGTGAGGAAGGAATCCTTCCTCAATGCTCCAACAACCTCTCTCTCTCTCTCACACACATCTGCTGCTGATATCCTGACTGTTTGAATTGACCATCTACTTATTTCTGCTTTGATATCCCATGCTGGAGCTGGGGCCTTTTCTTCACCTGCTCGCTCTCTCTCAGGTGCAGCTGACTCATATATATTCCCCTCTCTCTCCCTCTCTATCTCCCTTCTCTGTTTATCTCTGCCTCTCTGCCCCCACTGGCGTTTCCCTGCTAAACAAGGCGACCTTCATGTGACCATGGCAAGGCAGCAGGGATGCCCAGCTCACCCCCCTCTCCCCCTCCCCCAGGGCAGCATAGAGGGAAAGGCCGACCAGAGGAATCTACACTTCCCAGAAGGCCAAGGTGACAGCTCCATATTATGCCCCTGCCCCAATGGCGCTCAGTGCCTTCTCAAAAGGGTACGTGCTATGAGATGTGACAGGACCTCTCTACAGGGCAGGGGCGAGAGGCAAGAGAGGGAAATGGCCCTGGTCCCCAGGGGGTTTAACAGCCATGCTCCCTAAAAAACTGTCTCACAACACAGACAAAGACCCCCCAGCTGCAGACACAGACTTGGCTCTTCAGACCTCACTAGATCCTAAATACACTGGGTGAATACAGTTGCAACATAGAACAATATGATCTAGGAATGCATACGCTGTTGATGATGTGGTTTATCTATGTGCTATACTTTTTTTTTTAATCAAATCAAATTTTATTAGTCACATGCGCTGAATACAACAGGTGTAGATCTTACAGTGAAATGATTACTTACAAGCCCTTAACCAACAAAGCAGTTTTACCAAAAATACAGAAAAAATAAGAAATAAAGTAACAAATAATTAAAGAGCAGCAGTGAATTAATAATAGCGAGGCTATATACAGGGGGTACCGGTACAATGTGCGGGGGCACCGGTTAGTCAAGGTAATTGAGGTAATATATACATGTGGGTAGAGTTATTAAAGTGACTTATGCATAGATAATAACAGAGAGTAACAGCAGCGTAAAAGAGGGGGGGGGCGGCAATGCAAATAGTCTGGGTTAGCCATTTGATTAGATGGTCAGTTGTCTTATGGCTTAGGGGTAGAAGCTGTTTAGAAGCCTCTTGGACCTAGACTGGCGCTCTTGCCCTGCGGTAGCAGAGAGAACAGTCTATGACTAGGGTGGCTGGAGTCTTTGACAATTTTTAGGGCCTTCCTCTGACACCACCTTGTATAGAGGTCCTGGATGACAGGAAGCTTGGCCCCACTGATGTACTGGGCCGTACGCACTACCCTCTGTAGTGCCTTGCGGTCGGAGGCCAAGCAGTTGCATACCAGGCGTAGATGCAACCAGCCAGGATGCTCTCAATGGTGCAGTTGTAGAACCTTTTGAGGATCTGAGGACCTATGCCAAATCTTTTCAGTCTCCCGAGGGGAATAGGTTTTGTCATGCCCTCTTCCCGACTGTTTTGGTGTGCTTGGACCATGTTAGTTTGTTGGTGATGTGGACATCAAGGAACTTGAAGCTCTCAACCTGCTCCACTATGGCCCTGTCGATGAGAATAGGGGCATCCTCGGTCCTCCTTTTCCTGTAGTCCACAATCATCTCCTTTGTCTTGATCACGTTGAGGGAGAGGTTGTTGTCCAGGCACCATACAGCCAGGTCTCTGACCTCCTCCCTATAGGCTGTCTCATCGTTGTTGGTGATCAGGCCTACAAATGTTGTGTCATCGGCAAACTTAATGATGGTGTTGGAGTCATGCCTGGCCATGCAGTCATGAGTGAACAGGGAGAACAGGAGGGGACTGAGCACGCACCCCTGAGGGGCCCCCGTGTTAAGGATCAGCGTGGCAGATGTGTTGTTACCTACCTTTACCACCTGGGGGCGGCCTGTCAGGAAGTCTAGGATCCAGTTGCAGAGGGAGGTGTTAAGTCCCAGGGTCCTTAGCTTAGTGATGAGCTTTGAGGGCACTATGCTGAGCTGTAGTCAATGAATAGCATTCTCACATAGGTGTTCCTTTTGTCCAGGTGTGAAAGGGCAGTGGTGTGAAAGGGCAGTGTGGAGCCCAATAGAGATTGCATCATCTGTGGATCTGTTGGGGCGGTATGCAAATTGGAGTGGGTGTAGGGTTTCTGGGATAATGGTGTTGATGTGAGCCATGACCAGCCTTTCAAAGAACTTCATGGCTACATACATACATGAGTGCTACAGGTCGGTAGTCATTTATACTTTTGTCTCCTGTTGAGGATGCGTGGTTGTCTAAGTAACTACTGAAAAAGAAATAGCCAGTCTATAAAATGCATATTTTTTGTGGCAGTTTCTAAGAGAATAGGAAGATGCTTTAGTACAGTCTATATAGGATGCCTATTGATGAACTGATTGTTTATGTTGGCTCGGTGCCAGTCTTACTGCTTTATAGGTCTTCTTCTGGCCAGCGTGTTTAGGTGCTCTACCAGGATCGGCACCCATCTCCACATGCATGGCATAGATGATGTCGAAGAAGTCCTCCACCACTGCTACCCTCTTCAGGGATGAGCTGTCCTGGGCCGAGCCTGCATCTGCACACTGGAAGACAGAGAGGGAAACATTCAATACCCTGCCTGAGAAGACTAAGGCCTGTATGTGTGTGTGTGTGTGTGGGGGGGGGGGGGGGGGGGGGGGGGGTACACGTGTGGGTGTGTTGTCCGTGCATGCATGTGTGTGTGTTTCAGTTCTCTATGGAAAAAGATCTCCGAAACATAACGGTCATGAAAATCTGAAAATATCTGAACCCCTGAGGCTATTGGCTGATACAGGGCTCGTAGTGTGAATGTTAACAAGATGGTTTTCTTATCCCAGCTTTGAGAACAGTGATGATGATTCAGCAGAGCAATATGGATCAGCACACAGGAGTGACAAATATGGA